>NW_026962010.1:1834228-2139933 GCF_032445375.1 Bacillus rossius redtenbacheri | reverse complement strand
TATGAATACTTGCGAAACAAGGCACGCTTATTTCATGACTGTGAATTCGTACTGAGCAGTACTTATTTGACGCAGTGCTTCGTGAAGTATTACTTGAAGAAGTCCTAATAAGCAGTGCTCTTTTTGTTCGCTATGAATTTAATGCCATACTTAAGCATGCATATAAGTAGTACTTTCTTCAAGTAATGCTTATATCACCACTATGAATTCCGCCCTAAGTGTATTCTGGAGGTGTCCGGGTTAGGGAGGGACCTAGGTGCGTCTCAGGCCGAAGCCTATACGCCTAGTCATGCTGGGATTAGCCATGCAGGAAGAGGGTCGCATGCATCATGTGCTAGGAGGGGATTGGCCAGCCATGGCAATGATTGGCGCCATGACTAACTCCCCTCACTCTTAAATCTAGACTATAACTAGAGATAGGTTGGGCCCAGGTAAAACCTGCATAGACACAGGGAAAACCCTGGGCACATTCATGCGTGATGCAAATTGGCATGCATTACGTGTAGGAATTTACAGGAGACAGAGGATGGTCTGGATGAAGAGTTGGACAGAGTAGAAAAGAGTCTACCATGCGGGGGTTGGGCACTTGGACTCGTGGTCCGCTTTGTGTTTTATTTGTATCTGGAATATTTGACCAGGGACGCAAGCGCCCCTGGTGGTGAGTGGTTACACTGACCACTCACTTCACAGGGATGAAGGCCACAGTCACAACCCGAACTGTTCCGAAGTTTACCGAAGTTAAAGATTAGGATATGTTAGGTACGGTCAGACTAATAAATAAATAAATTAGTGCTGTAACTCAGTAGGAGTGAAACCTCTTTGGCAATTCAAACCTCGACTAGTAAGTAAATGGGTGAAACGGCACAGAGAGAAAGAGATAAATTAGACAATTTCCTAAATAGATGTTACTCACCGTTGAAACACCCACACCATAAAGATAACTATGCGTGTCACTGTTCCTTTCAAATAATTCTATCATATGGAACACGCCAAATATCTGAACGAAATATGAACTTGGTATCAATTAGCGCTATATATGCCGTAAATGCTGGGATTGTCTCAACTGCGCTCTCTACGCTGCTGGTTGAACTAGGAGGAACGCGGGCGCGCTGGTACAAAATATAAAATTCAAGGCATTCATTGCTGACTGTAAAGGATATCTGTAACTATTTCCTTTAAAACAAACGCATGCGCACACACTAATGTGCGTTCGTTTCGTTCATCTATCTCTTTAGGTTCATTATTTTTTTTCTTTGGCAGGGGATGAATCAACGCACAGAGAGGTGAACGAAAACGAACAAAACAATGTATACATCATAGTGCTCTATTTTTATATATATTTGACCAAGTATCTATTCTCTGTCAATTTCACGTCAGAAACATTTCACAATAATGTTTCACGAAAATTGTGAATTAAAATATGGCCTTGAAATTCCACTCTCATGGCGCCCAAAGAAGTTCCACTTCAATACGTCATTTTTTTATTATTCCGTGTGGGTAGCTTAGTTTAGGTTATCGTAACTAAAATGAAAGGTTGGTTCAGTTAGGTTGGCGTTATTTAAAATAATCTTATGAGTTTTTCCACGGGTAATCGGCCAACTTCAGGGAACTTCGGAACTGATCGTGTGTGGCTCTCATGGCTGTGAACTGTAAGCTGCCCGTCCACCCTCTGATGGTTGCCTCCACGGATAAAGCGATAAAGGTGGGATCCCAACCTTCACTTCGGTCCGTTAAACAATAACGTGGAAACACGAAAAACTGAAACAGTTTACAGAAGCGCAAATCGAAATTCGTCCACCCATTCCGCAGTGCACGAAAACGAAAACAAAAGAAGTGATATATTGTAATTTTTTGTGACCAACACATTCTTAACAAAGTTACACATGTGCGTAAAAATCTAAGTTTATTTGAAAATGTAGGGATGTAGTAAAAAGTGTGCGAACATTTAAAGTTTTAAGGCCAGCGATTGTTGATGAAGCTATAAAAAAATCTTTAATATTACGGTAATGAAACATTAATAAAATATAAACATTGTTTGAGTACGAAAATAAAGCACGTTCGGGATTAACGTATGTAATAAAATTTAAACCAGTTGATGATTAGATACTACTGGTCGTATAAGGATATTCTTAAAATAAAATAAAAAACATTCAACGTATTTCTCAAACGTAAACGGACATGGCTGCACCACGTCCAAAAAATCGGCTTCAATTGGGCACATCCAGTAATGCAAACAGAAGAAGTGGGTATTGCCAAGCTAATACGTTTTATTTCCACGTACGCATGCGTGCCTTCGTAGACTCTTGTGTTCGTGAATTTCGTATCCGTTTACGTAATCCGTGTCCGCGCTTCCGTGTCAATGAACGCATTAGGTACTTGAATGCGTTCGAATTCAATATAAATTAAACTTTATGTTAATTATTTAAATAAATTAAAAAAATAAGTTTATACACGTGTGTATATTAATATTGATTAGCGAGTATTTATTTTTTAATTTGGTTAAATTTATGAATTGCCAACAATAACTACAATAATTCTATAGTACTTTTTTATTTCTATTAATTATTTGTATGCAAATTAAAGTAATTTTTTATCAAGCAAGTTAGTAGTATAACTTCTAACGCGCGTACATAATACACGCACCGATTTTATTGTTAACCTCTTCGTTTTTAGGATTTAATTCCTAATATCTATAAAGATTGTGTTAAAGAAGTCAAATTTTTATTATTTTGGGAAAGCTGTATTTTTTTCTGATTTATTGATGATATTCCAGAATTTAATAGTATTCCTTGCATGCGTTCATGCAAACGCGTTAATACGTATCACATTACACACTAAAAAGCTCCCAATAACTAAGCAATATTTTATAATAAAGTTAATGAATTGTGTTTAATATTGTTTTTAATACATCGCGATAAAAGCTTTTAAGAATTTCTATACAGCCTTTATAATAATAAATTTATGTTACTCAGAGAAGCTATAAAGCTGTTCATTATAAACGCTAAAATACTGTTTAAACAAACCTGTAAATTTCAAACAAAACGCAAAACGCCGTTAGGAAAATCGCCGTTAGGCAAATCGCCGTTAGGCAAAACGCTGATAGGCAAAACGCCGATAGGCAAAACGCCGTTATGTTATGTTAGGTTAGGCTAAACGCCGTTAGGCAAATCGCCATTAGGCAAAAAGCCGTTAGGCAATTCGCCGCTAGGCAATTCACCGTTAGGCAATTCGCCGTTAGGCAAAACGCCTTTAGGCGAAATGACTTTAGGCAAATCGCCGTAACGAATTCATGTTTAGGCAAACCACCTTTAGGCAAATCGCCGTCAGGCAGAACTCCGTTAGGGAAACCGCCGTTAGGCAAATCGCCTTTAGGCAATTAACCGTTAGGCAATTCGACGTTAGGCAAAACGCCTTTAGGCGAAATGACTTTAGGCAAATCGCCGTAACGAATTCATGTTTAGGCAAACCGCCTTTAGGCAAATCGCCTGTTACTCCCGTTAACACATGACATTGGCTTGTAATGGCTTGTTTTCTGTGTGTTTTAAGTACTGAAATTTCTTTGTTCGTTTTCAGGTTGGTCTCTATGACATACAACTAAAACCTGCATTGGCGCATGTCCAAAATTTTATTTCAATAAATCTTCCCTATTGCAAGAATAATTGATAGAAAGGCTCTCTGCATATTTCGTGAAAAATCAATTTTCTACCATACAATACGCGCATGGCGGATGAAGCAATAAACACCACCACCACATTAACTACGTACGAGGTGTGTTTTTTTTCCTTCTGAAATAAGTACCGTTTGGAAATTCGGCCGCTGCAGCGCTGCGGTCGACATTCCGCGCATGCGCGCTGAGTACCTGCATCTGTTGGCAAGCCACAGACGCCATTACGGAAACATTCGACCGTGTTTACGTTCGTTTCTGAGTGTTTAAAATTCCTCCGCCGATTGAGAATCCCGCCGACTGTGAAATACTCGCTGCGATTAGTTTTTTTTTTTTTTTTTTTTTTTTTAAGCTAAAGGCGTGAAAGCGGCTGAGATTCATCGTCACATCAGTGAAATGCATGGCGAAAACATTGTGACCGATGGAATGGTACCGAAATGGGTTAGAGCTTTTAAAGATGGCCGCACGAATGTTCATGATGAGGAACGAAGTGGAAGACCTTCCGTCACTGAAGAATTGGTGCAGAAAGTTGACGAGAAAGTGGAAGAGTACAGAAGCTATTCGATTTCGTCGTTATCTGCCATGCTGCAGTGGTTGTTAAATAAGGCAGAAGACTTATTTGAGGATGGGATACAAAAGCTGGTTGTACGATAGGATAAGTGCCTTAATATTGGTGGAAATTATTTTTAAAAGAAGATTTAGGTACAGTTTTTCATGTGAAAATAGAATTGCTAAAGAAAACCTACAATTTTTTTTTATAATTTAAAACAGTATTTGCTTTTAAAAAAACGAGCCTCATATTTCCATTTTGTTGTTTACACGTCTTATATATTTCGTTGTTCGTCTACTCAGGTCCTAGTACGGCCACCACCACAATTTCTAAGAACTCGTCATCTCTCTCCTCCACAGAAACGGAATAATTCCCTCTGTATTTTATTCTATGGATGGAAGCTCTTCTTCTCTATAGGAACGTGTGATTTTTGGACACCACGACAGATAAAATTCGAATACATCATAGTGTAATCGCTTAGAGGGACATGAATTTAATTATGTAATATTCAAACAATCGTTGAGAGGGATGGATAGCCGAAAATATGTTTCTGAAACCATATAAGGAATATATATGATAACGCTATTCTTGCATCGTTATTTTGAAATTTATTTAAATCCTATCAGTTATAAGAAAATACTTAAAAATCGCCTTATTGTATTGGTAAATTATTATTTCAGCAATATGTTAAAATAACTCAAAATTCCTAAAAATATCTCTATTTACAGGGAAAAATTCCCGTTTAGAGGAATGATTACCCGTTTTTATCCTCAAAAATGCCAACGGCTTCAAATTCCTAAATAAAAAGGACTTAAATACCCTATGAGCAAGCCACTTTAAGTCGCACCTTGACGAATAGGATGCCATGACCGCCATGTTATATTCTAGAATGTTGCAATTTACGTTACAGCTGCCATCTTGAAAATCCTTAATTTTTATACTATAAATAGGGGAAAATGTTAAAATTCATCAAAAAACTAAGTTATCAAATCTTTATAAAATATTATTTAAAAAAACACCGTTGCACATTTCGTTACGGTCGCCATCTGGGATTCTAGGAAACATTGAATGTGTCGTTACGCCCGCCATCTTGGACATGTATGACATCATCGTTGCAGTTTATATACGGCTGCCTACTTTAATTCTATATCGTTGCACTTTTCGTTACGACCGCCATCTTGAAAATCTGTAATTATTATGCTATAAAATCGGGAAAATATTTTAAAATTTATAAAAAAACTAAAAAAAAGTATTTAAAAACACTCCGCCATTATGGCGTTGTGTTGTTCAGATTATATTTTTAGTTTCATATCTGGGTTCATCTGTTTGTGACTGTGTTGACAAAGACCTGTTATTGTTTATATTCAATTTTATTGCTGCAACTGTCTCCTTGTTGTCAGAATTCGTTTGTGCTGCAATTTTTTAGTGACTAATTTCGTTCACCGAATTCTCTGTGTGGGTTTTGGGTTCAACTTCTGACGTTGATTTGATTTTGATTGGTTTTCAGTGTGCTTGCGTATTCATAAATTTTTTTTGGGTCCGAAATTGAGGTTTCTCTGCGACGTGCAGTACAACAGCATATGTGCAGGTTCAAAGAAAGATTTTGTAATTAATCTTCCCCATTGGAAGAATCATTAAAATAACGTAATTTAAAGTGTGTTGAACGTTAATATGTATTAATGACCTGGAAAGAATAATAAATAACTCCTTAACCCATAGCAGTAGGAAGCTGCGAGCTCATGCGCTGTTTCAGTCTACGGGGCAAAGCATTTTGGCTTCTCCCTCGGTCGCTCTGTCTTTCTCTCTCTCTCTCTCTCTCTCTCTCTCTCCTTCTCAGTCCCGGGCGGAAGGGCGGGTCTCGGCATGAAAGAGCTTCTTACGGAGGTGGGTAAAAAGCCCACTTGAGTCATTGTGCGGTGGTCTGGTGGAGGAGTGGCATCATGGAATGATGTGGAGAGGGGGAGCAGGGTGGAGCAGGGGGCGAGGGGTTGGAGGGGTGGTATTAGGGGGGTGGCTGCGCGCATGTTAATGTGATGAAGCACGGTCTGTAAAGGAAAGGGGCGAGCTTCTACACCGTCAAAATTTCGGTCCTCCCGTTCCAGTTGTGGCGCGGCGTCTGTGAAGCCGTGGTCACGTTTCATTGAGTCGATTATTATTTGTTTTGACCAACCGACTGATGGTGATTCGATACGTATGACACACGTACCGAAACCGTGACTTTCAATACCTTAATATAACCTAATACACCTAAAGCACACATGTGCTTTAAATCACAGCACAGTAGCCCAATAAATTAAAAATTCGCAATAAATAAAATAAAATGAAACGTTAACATTTAAAATCTAAAATTTAAAACATGGTCCTTATTTAGCCATTCTTAATGAAAGTTATTTTTTATACAATATTTGAAACGAAAATTAATAAATCCACCTTACACGACAGTTGATTTATTTTTCATTCGATATCTGATAAGAATATGAGGTTACTTTCTAAAATGATTTGTTAGAGAGCAAAACATCCAACCACATTTAGGCAACTATGGAATGAGCAATTAAAACTGTAAGATTTCTGTTTACTTTTTTTGTAAACTTTTAACAATTATGGATTGATAAATTTACGCAGTGTTTTTTTTATTTCGTGTTAGTTGTAAATCTAAGGTAAATTTATTGTAAGGAAGTAGAAGTTTTCTTTATGGGTGTGAAATAACTTCTAAGGGCCCCTAAACTACCAATTTAGTAGGCTATGTATGATTTAATTTTAACCTTTAGTCACCATTTACTCGTTCATTACTTTCCAGAATTTGAAAGCACATGGAAATGTCCAAGCATATTAAGAGAAGAAAAAAAAGTAATATTTTAATAAATAGTAGTGCAAATGAAACTCAAGCCTGAAAATATTTGTTTTGGTATTTTATCAAATCAAATGAGTTAATGCAAAGCAACATTAATCAAATTTTGGTGAGGCTGTATGTAGGGATAATTTTTAGAAGTTGACTCCATGTGTTTAAATTTACCTACAATGTAGAATTCAATGTTCTAAGAATTTAAATGTTTAATGTTATTAACGCAGTATTTTTTAACATACATTAAAATGTAAGTATGTCAAAGTATTTTTAAAACGTATTTTTAAAACGTGTTCTAACTGAACTGAACCAATTACTGTGTATCACAAAACATAAATCACAATACTTGATTATACAGTTAATTTTTCAGACACCGCGTTCTCAAGAAATAATAAAAAAAAATATTCAGCAATGCGAGGAACCGTTTTTGTAAAGACCTCGAGAAGATAGGTTAAAAGACGCACTATCCAATAAATATCTAAACCCAGTAGCTTATTCAATTACCATAATAAGAAAACCACCTGGAGCAGAAATATTACGTGAACTGCCATGCTTCTAGAGTAAATTATATCAGAGACTTCTTTTTCTACACCGTCAAATAACGTTCGTACACATAAGATACACTTAAAAGGTATTTATAATTTTTTTGTAATTTTTTGGAATAAATATTTTTGCAAACGAAATTTGTGCCTGTAACTTAATTTTTTTTTTCAGTCCAGTTACATACATTTGTATATTTATAAAGCTCTAATGTAAAAAAATATTTCGCACGTTGGAGACACACATAACATATTTTAATCAGATTATAATTATAATATAAACAACTCCTAATAATTATTATCAGGGTTTTATTAATAAGAATTAATCTTGAAAAAAATTCAAGATAGATAGCAAAAGGCAAAAATTATTCTGAATTACGTCAGCGTATAATTAAGTAACATTTTTCAGATTTTTAAGCGCTTCCGCAGTAAATTCTAATGCAGACCCTTCGCTGAAACAATAAGGCAACCTCATAGAGTCATGTGGTTGCACAGTTTACAATCCCAGAGCCTTCCTTGTCAATGTTGAACATAGAGACGAAGTACTCCATTTTTGACATAGACCTAGGTGCAAAATATCTGCAGAATGGCGTCAAACTTTTATCTGTATTATTATAAGTATATTCACGGTCGTCTAATAGAACTAATTAAGCTTTTTATATTTTATTTTATACATAATATCTTCTATGATATTCTTATTTTAACTGTGGTATTAAATCGCAAACATACTTACATTGCCAGCAAATGGCAAGGGATAAATAAATTGCATGGGAAATTGCCAAAGCAGGTATTAAGTGAGGGCATATCATTATAATTATAATAATATAGAACCAACAAAACATCACGAAAAAAAATTGATTTTAAATTTATTGAATTATTGAAGATTGATTTTTTTTGAGGTGATAAAGGAAACAAAAAATTTACTTACACTATTAATATTAAAAAAGTATTTTCTTTCGAGATTCAAAATATTTTATTTGGCTTGTTCACAGCTAAATTCAGCCAATGGCTGCTACCTACACAGTTGCAAAATAAGTTAAAACTCAAGGTAATATAAAGAAAATAACATATGAATGGATGAAGTAGGTCTGAAAGCCTGTTCGACACATAGTTTAATAAATGGTGGATAATGAGATCAAAATAAAGCACTGACGTAAGTAATGGGTGAAGAGAACTGAATAACTACAATAAAACCCACCGAATTTGAGCAACATCCTTTAGTTTTCCCACTTAAGAAGTACGAAAAATCAGGTTTTTACACTACCGAGACCAAGAAACTTAAATTAGTTAAATACATAACAATTAAAATTGCGTCATGAAGAAATTTTGTTTTGTCATAAACTGGTTGTATTCTAAACAGTGCTAGGCTTAGGTCTGTGCTGAATCAAGCTAATAGTGACACTTTGATAGGACCTTTTCTTTCTTCCAAATAAACAAAACTCTGAGAACTGACACAGAACTGACAAATTATAGTAGTTTTTTATTATACTAGTTTTTTATGAATATTTTAGTCCAATACTGTCACTACGACAAAGAAAGCCAGTTATATTATTTTATTTAAAAAAAAAACTGGCTAGATAGTACAACAGAATTACTTTCTGCATTGTAGGGAAAGGACGGGAAATAAAATTACCGGTATTTTTCCTGGGGAAAGGCGCTCAGAACAAGTCTGCAAGTTTTGTCATGGAAAAAAAGCCTTTCGAAAAATTTGCTTTTAAATGGGTTTCCGCCCCCTTGTTGCCAGATGTTGTTGGCAAGTTGCTTCTCAGATAAGGTGTGTTGGGTTGAGATTGACGGGGGGAGGGGGGGGGGGGGGGGGGAAAGCGGTGTGGAGGGCTGGTTGCCACAGAAACTGAAGGCACCACTTGGAGTTTTCTCTGCAACTGCCGCACAAGTTCAAGCGTGCGCGCGCGCTGCTTACGTCTTTTCTAAAACTTGACGTCCACCAACACCAGCTGTTTATTTTTACAGGTTTCCAAGTCACGCGTTTGTAAAAAAAAAAAAAAAAAAAAAAAAAAAAAAACATTGACTATTGATGGCAGCAAGTTGGACTAATGTTTACTCACATTTGCATACACAGTCACTCTAAATTCGAAATAGTTAAAATTGCTCAGATTCAGTAGATTTCTCCAAAAAAATTATTGAAATTGTTCCACCTGAATCAATGAAAATCCTACATTTTATTTCTGTGAATAAATTTTACAGGTTTTTTTAAAATGTTTTTTCGCTAAAATTGTATTGAATTTCACACTTCAGATTTATAGTGAAAACCACGGATTTTCCAGCCAGAAACCACAAGTTACTAGAATAATCCATTAATATTACCTCACTGATTATCGCTGTTTTTGGTTCCAAGTGAAAGTATCTTTAACTGAGACTTAAGTTTTTTTGTAACGATACAAATAAATACTCGCAAATGCACAAAAATAAATAGAAAAAATTAGTAAACACTTATTTACAAGAGCCGTACTTAAAACAATTCTTTTTCTCGATTAATTAGTTAATTTTATTTAGTGAGTTGAGTAAAATATAGTGCACAAATAAAACTCTTGGATGAACTTCAATAATAGTAAGTATATAGTTGTAATTGAAAACGTGAATTTTATTTGTAGAACTATTTTTTTTAGTTTCTAACTTACAGCAAATCAAATCATTTTAAATATAAGTTGGCTATCCTTTAATTTATTTTTAAAAAAATCCGGAGGCTAATAGAGATAAAAATTAATTTATAGTAAAAACTGTATGTGTTTACAATAATGTTTTGGGTGTTATAAATATATATATTTTTGTCTTTGCCAGTTTAGTGTACATATAAAAGACAAATTTTCTCGCAAAATTTTACATAGTCATGTGTTTTCTTACTTTTATTCTAATTACCAATAAAGGCATATCACCGATGCTAGAAATAGTGATGCAAAGTTATGTTTGACTTTCTTTGAAACGAAGTTTTTTGATTCGTATTGACTGTCGTCAGCGCTTAAAGCTTAAATCTTGAAAGATGGTCAACTTCAATGTATTGCGTCTCCCGCAACGCCAAATGTATTACTGTAACTGTTACTGTAGATTAGCCTTTGGCAATGCGAATTAATAACGCATTCTTTGGCTTAACTTTAACCATTGCATAAATCCATACTTTTACACATCAAAAAAAATTTAGAATCATTTTATTGCTCAATACACTTACACAAATAATCTGAGATTCGAGATCTGCAAGTCTGCGAAATTTTTCTCGCCAGTTTTGTAGCATCGTCTGCTACTGCTTAACTTCCTGCACTTAACAGCTTCTGTGTCATATTGTATTTTTTTTTTTTTTTGTAAATCGAACAGAAGTATTCACGTAAAATTATACATATTTTAAAAGACTTACATTTACATGAAAACAAATGTATCACTACAAAATGGTGTTCGCAGTAATACTGAGTTAGGATTCTTACCCGGGAATTTATGCTTTGTGTTGTCCCACTACATTCAATAATTAAAAGTTATTTGGAAACCGTTTCCTGAATAGCTTCCCAGTATCAACTGCGCACATTAATAAGCCTGATACAACAAAATAAAGTCTGATGGATTAATATTCGATTTTATTTTCCATGGTTTAAAAATTATCCATGAATGAAACGTCAATTAAAATATACAATTATGCGCCAAATTTAGTAATTTATTATTAACTCGAAAAACGTATTTTATATAGCCTGTGCATAAATAACCGTAGCCATGTGTTATACAAATTTACAATATATCTCTTGTAGTATTACTATTTCTTAGCAGCTGGTTTACAAATGAATTATTTGTAAAAGTTAAGATTTTTTTTTCTGTGTCATATAAAATTTTCTCAATATTGACTGTTTTTGACAGTAACAAGATATCACTGGAATCCATTTCCCCACTGCTACTTGCAAAGCATCACATGATATATCGGTTTACCAACTTAAAGAACCACTAGTTTTTCACAAACAGTGTTGAAAGAACAAGAGTGGCAGAAGGTAACAGGGACCATTGGTATTGCTTTTAAAAACTGTCAAATTTGAGACAAGTTACATGGCACAGACTTTAGTTTCGCCTCCAACCCAGACGCCGGAACTTCATTATTTAGCTACCGATAAGCTGTCTCGGGACGTGAAGGAACTCGTCAATCATCTCAGCTGCTTACGGCAGGGAAGAAAACGCTTCCTAAAGGTAGGCGCACACTGTTCAACAACGAATGCACAGCACGAATCTAGGAATTCTCTACATTGTATTAAATACGACTGCACAAAAATAAAATATACTTTTGCAAAAGATTCCTTCGGAAACCAATTGCCAAAAAATATGTATTTAATACTAAAATAAATATGTTGTAAATTTAATGACTATATTTTCATGTATGAAATTCTTTTTTTGGAAACAATACTTTTGATTGGTGCATTATTTCAAATGTCAAATCATGTTTTGTAAAGGCATATATATTTTTTAACGACGGAAAATTTAATCAAATATTCAACAACTAAACTCTATTTTATTTTAATGATGTTTCTTACAGGGTGCAGTACATACTGGAAAGGGAAGGCTTCATCAGATAACTTTAGCTAATGTGGGTACTGAGACAACACAAAGCATAAATTCCAACGTCGTTGCTTTCGTGTTGATTTGAAAATTTTCAACTATAGACTATGTATAACTATGCGTGATTATTTCAGTGTATTTACAAATAAAACTACAGTGAGGAGCTCAGTTGTCGCGTCAAATGAATCGGAGGTCGGCAATGCTGATGGGAATCAGTGAGAGGGATGGAAATCGGTAGGGTTTGTGCGATGCGGGTGTCTGGAGATGGGGAAACCCTTTGGAAATATCTGTGCTCCAATGTGCAGGGTTCGTACTGTACTATAATTCCGATTCGTGCGATTCATGCTGTGCGTGGATTGACGACCAGTGCGTAGAACAAGGATGGAGATATAGAAATGCGACAAGGGAAACTGAGCCCTTGTGTTGCGCTACATGTGACACTATCTGGTGGCTGGGCCCCTTTAATAAAAATCGGGCTGGTGATTCAAATCCTATTTGTTAGCTTTATAACGATAATTTAACTACTTGACGACTAATTTCGTGGTAGGAGAGATTAAAACTGTGCAAAAAAAAAAACACCTAAAACTTTTTTTTGTATAAAAAAAATCATGTTCTGTGAAAAGGATTGGGAGATGCAGTATTTCTGGTAAGCCGCAACCATCAAAATTTATGGCTACAAAAATAATTTCTCACTGGTTTGTTCACGTGATAATAGCTGACGCATTACATCTCGCAATCAGTGTAGCTGTAATGGTAATATATTCTGAAAGCTACTGTCTGAAGGATGGGCCCAAAAATAATTCAAAAAACTATGTCTCAGGATTGGCAATTATAACCTCTTTCCCTCCATGGACCAGTGGGCGCCTACCTTAAGGTCATTATTGTATATTTACGTCCCACGCGGTTAAACTTGCCGACTTTTTGAGTGACTGAACTTTCACAAAATTAATGTATATCGCATCATTTTTGCATTATTAGATGACAGAGTTGCATTTTATCATAAGGCTAAGGAGAATGAAATTGAATTTAAAACTCAAAATTTTTAGGCGAAAATCAGTTTTCTTTCAGAAAAATAATGTTTAAAATTACTTGACTTTTAAAATCATCAAAATGTTCATGAAATTGAAATGCTTAGTAAAATTAGATAAATATTTCTGAAATAATTTTAAACAAAACCATACAGCGGCCACCAGAATTTTGTTTAAACCCAAACCATTTTCAGTTATTTATTCCATTTGGTTCTCCTTATCCATAATGCAAAAAAAAAAAATTTAAAAATTATAATATATCAGTTGATTATGAAAAATGTATTCTATATATATAGTTATTATTTGGTTGTCGTTCAGCCACTCAAAAAGTCTACGTGTTTAACCGAGATAAATGTTAAAATAAAATATCGACCCGGGACGGGACACACACACCCTTCAACTCGGCGGCGTTTCGCCGAAGAGACGTTAGTGCGCATTCCTGCCGCGTGATTGCGCAGCGGACGTCGGACGCCCGGGAGGCGACGGAGAAGATGAGATGGTTCCCGGAAGAGGTCGGCATTTCCACCCGGCTGCACGCCGCTCCCTTCTCTGTGTGCGCGCATTTCTCGGCGCGCATGCGCAGTGCAGCCTCGTGACGGAGGGAGTGTCGAGCGAGCCATTCGCCGCAACAAACACAAAAGAAAGAATTGCCCTTGTAAGGCCCTCGTCTATCTTAGCTCAAACTCTGTGTGCACAGGGAAAAAGGTTTGTTTGAATCAAACAAATATTTGTTTATATATGGCGAAACAAATATTTACTTGCTGTAACAAAATACTTTGTTAGCTTAACCAAACTCGGTAAGTAAAAAAATGATTTGTTACACCCAACCAAATATACAGTTGAGTTGAAAACAACATTTTTGTTGGGTCAACAGAATCTTTCCTACTTCAAAATATTTGCTTGAATTAACAAATTATATTTATTTCGCCATATACAAAAAAAATATTTTGTTGAGGCAAACAATTATTTCTCTCAGTGTGCAGTAGCCTGGCGGGAAACGACAAAATGTCGCCCCCGAAACAACCAGTGCCACCCAAAGTAATGTCCAAGTTCCCGCCCTTTGCTTAGTAGTTAATTTCTACTCTGTCCAACTCTTATTCCGGAACCATCCTTCTGTTTCCTGTAATCAACCTGCTTGTTATTAATGCAAGAAATTTTTGCATTCCGCGTGTCAGTGCCCAGATTTTTCCCTGTGTCTATGCAGGTTTTACCTTGGCCCAACTTATCTAGTTATTAGTCTAGAATAGTCAGTGAGGGGAGTTAGCCATTACGCCAATCGCTGCTATAGCTGGCCAATCCCCCTCCTAGCACATGGTGCATGCTTCCTCTCTCGCATGGCTTAAACCCTACATGATTAGATCGTATAGGCTTCGGCCTGAGACGCACTTAGAGTCTTTTCCAAACCCAGAACCCTCTTAAACACACTTAGTTTTTAGTTAGGTTAGGAAAAAAACAAATTCAGAAGAAACAATGTGTTTTGAAAACTGCTAAACACATACGAATTGTGTTCTGTTTTCCAAAAAAACATTTAAGAATACGCGGAGGTCTGATAAGTAGTTCCGTTTCATCATTTTTTCTAAATTGCATTATTTTCTGGAGAGTGATAACGGCTAAAACCCATGTTAGAGAAAAAAATTATAGACATGAAACGCTTGGCATAGATTCTAGAAAAGCACTCGAAGGAACTTGCATTACAACTTTTCTACATTTCTCCGCTATGTGATGTTATGGCTGCCACTCAAACCACACGACGAGGCGACTGCGTGCCAGTTCAGAGACTTGCTCTCAGAGGCGACACCGCGCTGCACCAGCGAGCACTTTAGACCTTGAGTCGTGTAGAAGTTTTCAACTTAGTTTGTCGATATGAGCCTGCAGCCGAAGTTTGAAGTTCCAAATCCAGACTCATTCTGTATACAATGAGTAGGGCCATGCATATTTCGCGAAAAGATTTCGAGACTAGATTAAAGTTAAAACACTATAGCATCGTCTGTGTTTCGTGATTGGGTGAGTTTCTCCCAGGTACATATTGATTGTAACAACACCAATAACAGTGATTGAGTGTGGAAGTAAAGGTGTCCTGAATGGCTCTGTCAAATAATGCAACGACTTCTCTCGCCGACGGCCACTAATAACAAGGAAGAAATCACAGGTGCGGGTATACCTTGTTGCAGTCTAATAAGTGTTCAGATCTTTTCGCGAAAAATGCCTGCCCCTAATAATGAAGAATCGTTAATACCTTCTGAAGTCAGATAAATTAATTGTTTGTGGCGTTGTCATCGCAATTTATGTAGTTTTCTACACAAAAATATGGTATTCAGCAGAATAAACAACCGTTTGAAGGGTTTAAGTTGCTGAGTATTGCCTTAATTTGTCAACTTTTGTAGTTTACTGAAGAAAAATTATGCCATAAAAATCTACGAACATTATTTGTCACGTTTGTACACCTGACTCAGGTCCAGTGCATAGGTTCCTTGTTTCGTGCATGAAAATCCTTTAAGGCCCCCTCCCTTTTTTTATAGCTTCTTTGCGTTATCAGCGCATGGAAGTGAAGTAACTAAGGGTGTCATTGGTAAGTTCATTGAAAATCTTATTGTCTATAAGTGCAAAGTGAAACTTTATGTATCGATATCAATTATTTAGTTGTCTGTGCATGTTACTTTCTTTTATATGCACCTATGTATTATAACTGCATATTCATAGTCTCATGGCTTGAAAGAAGTTCACTCCAAAAATGGAAAGTTCGTATTTCTTTTCAATTTTATTTATCCTGGTCTAAGTTAATGATATAGTATGCGGGTAGGGCCAGGTTAGGTGAGCACGGGTGTGTTCCAGGCTTAAGCTTGTACACTCTATGATGCTGGCTTTTAAACATGTGGGAGAGGTCACGTGCATTTTGTGCTTCTGGGGTTTATTGGTCGGACATGGCAGCCAATGATGACACGGCTGACGCCCTTTTGGTCGCCCCAGCCAAAGCTAGTTGTGTATTTCATGTCGCTGCGGGATTCTGGCACGATCATTGCCGAAGAAAGACGAAGAGTTATTCGCCGCTGAAGCTTGAAAATGAGCGTTCCTATTTAAATTGAGATGTTACAAAACACTTTCACTTGTACCTTCGAGTATAAAATTGTGGTACAAACCATCACAAAGAGACGAACACGCTTGAAATTTCTCAACGAGACAAAATTTATTTGGTTCAGTTTTACTTTCTTTAAATTTATAATTTTTTTCACGTGTTCCATGTGTCTGACTAGAACTGTGACAATAAATATATCAGTTTGGTAAATTTTTTCATTCGTGTTGAAATTCAATATTTTTAATTTTTTTACGTATTTTTTTTATTCATTGAAAGTGCCTTGTTACTGAATATGTCGTATATCTTAAAATTATATTTAAAAACTACTAACACAATTAAAATATAATGAAATATTTTACGTAAAGCCCCTTTTAGAAATTTTTCTGAAGGCTATGACGAACTTTTTATCGGTAATTTGCTGTGATTAAGGCGGCATTACAATAGCCCGTCGCCTCCATCTGTCAACCATCCATTCGTCAGTCTACAGCCAATCGGATGGCCCGAAAAATACTATCATTCCGTCCGTCAAAAGCTAAGCAAGCTATAACTTTTCGGTCGGATGGATTGTATCTATGGTTTTGACCGTGGCATTCAATTGTAAGCCTGAGGTCTGATTCGGAGTAGCATTCTTGGCCGCCCCAGAGCGTTTATTACCACCTGCCACTCAAACTCTGTTGCCGAGCAGATATTGCGCAGATTGGCCGCCCTAGGCCTGGGCCTAGTCGACCTTAATACAAGTCCGCCACTGTCTGTAGGTCGTTCAGAAGATTTGTATAATAACATTGCCGTTCTTAAAACTCATGTTCAAACAATTTAATCACGACTCTGAATTTTTTCCGAGGAATACAATACGTACGTAAACATAAGATAAATAGCAAAAAAACATCCAAATAAATCTCCGAGAGAGAAAAAGAAACATGGATTGTTGGCAACACTTCGGGAAAATATTCTGACGGACGGATGAAGTCGAGTTGTGAATCGCTTGGCTGGATGCGTGGCGCTGAAGGACGGAGGCGACGGGCTATTGTTGTATTATCGCCTTTACGCGGAAATGTTTGTGCAACAGTGACTGACGACCTCGGCCAAGGTGGTTCCAAGATAGTGGGGCCGTTCATGGTTTATTTCCAAGTGCGGGCATCGACCCTTTCAAAAAATATTCCGCCTCCGGTTCTCTCTCCTTTAAACGTCGGCGAATACCGTCTTGGCAAAACCGCCAAGCGACCTGCACGTAGCCTATTTCGGGGTGAACACACAATTTTAAAACTGTTTAAAATTTTGCGAAAAGTGTATTAATAGGGACAGGAAATATTCGCGTGTTCAGTGACCTCCAGGATGAACTCCACAGTTCTACGTACACTCGGTCAAATGCCACCCACTCATTGGCTGCTGTCTTGTAAGGCGTCCAAACGTAGCAGCCTGTGATTCGATAAAGCTTTGGTCGGGTGTTTCCCATTGGCCCAGAGTCATCTAGATGAGTTGTGAGCCAATAGCAGAGGCAGCACTGAGGTATACCTATTTGTATTTTAGCCTTTCCCGAAATGAATTCGCGAATTTTTCCTGTCTCTATGTATTAATAACAAAATCAATATTCGCATTATATACAGAGACAAGATTGATATGGAGATATATGGTTATATTAGATAAATATGCAGAGAGATATAGATAGAGATATAGAGAGATTTTTATGTATAGAGAAATATAGTGAGATTTATAGAGAGACATATAAAAAGAGATAGACATGCTTTCTATGTGAGTACTTACTTCAACCATTACAAAAATAAAGGAGGCATAGCACAAGCATGCCGGGCTTTAACTTTTTTCAATTATTTCGTTCTTGATGTGTGACAAAATCCCAATGAAATGAACAAAAAAAAAAACACAGAAGAACAGAACAATTGTTAAGGCCAGCTCCTTTTTTTTTTTTTTTTTTTTTTTTTAGAAATGACTTTGTGACCAGATGTATTTTAAAAACACTGCAGCATCGTGTGTGTTTCAATATTGGTTGTTTCCCATTCAAGTGCGTGCTTACTGTCGGCACACGAATCACAACCATACAGAAGCAAACGAGTCTCCCGAAAGGCCTAGCCAAATGAGGCAATGGTTTCTCTTTCTGACGGCAGCCAGTTACAGTTTGATAAGCGTTACAAAAAAATTTTTCGTGAGAAAAAACCTTCCCCTAGCAATTCAAATATGTGTACCATTCTACTGATTCTGCTATTAGGCCTACGTTTAAACAGTCGAACAGAAAACAAGGAATTTAGAATCCGGCCATGTTAGTAAGAACACGTGAAATGACGAATTGACGTTATAAGTTGGCGACCGCAAATTTCGGCCAGATATAGAACTCGAAGTTGCAGTGCGCAGTCGCCAACTCGACGCACGTGCCTCCGGGACGCCGCGACTGCGCGCTATCAGCGCGGCGCTATCTCTGCACCGCGCCGCACACCGCGTCACGCGTCACGCGCGCACGGCGACCCTCCGCGTTTATGCGATGGCGCGTGAAGGGCAGTCGGAGGTCGCGACGCGCGCGCGCGACACCGCCCGCAACAAGTTTTCACCACGGTCGGGTCGACGTGCGGCCTCGCGAGTTGGAGGTACACTTGAGGAAAAAAACAATTGGTTGTCTGTAAAGTCGGTTCACGGACGATAGTTTAACGTGGCAACGTCATAACAAAACATTGATGAAATGATTGCATACTTTTATGAATAACATTGGATCATTTTTATTGAATTATCACTATTTTGTATGGATATAAAGAAGGAGTGAAATGAAATCTACAATTCAATTGATAAATTTAATTTTATTTGCACTCATTAATTCAAATATGTTTATTACATTAACGAAGAGATTATTTTAACTATAACTTTTATACATGTTTGCTATTTAACTTCTTCCAATCTGTGTTATTCTGTTAAGGATAGGACGATGACTGGAAAAGCAGAATCGAATGGGAGTGTTTCAAGTTTAATGTGCCCCGAAAACTTCAAATCGATGGTTGTTCCAATCTAGTGGAAGAAGATAGATGCGGCGCAAGCGTACAATGAGCGTAACGGGACACAGCGTAACGGGACAATGTACGTTACGGGAAACTTTTTCGTGCGTGCAGCCGGCGTTCATCGATTTATTAGAAGTTGTTTCGTCAAAAATTGTTACGACCTTCTAATCACAAGTGGATGTTGCTTACTAACTATTCTGAGATCTTTGAAATTCACGGTTATCTTTGCACTTTTAAAAGTACAGAGTTAAATCACTTCAATAACGAATCCTCAGTAATTATATTGGTAAAACTGGTTAGTATACACATAGACCGGTAAAATTAACGGGTATAATGACCTCAAGGAGAGCCTCTAGTATAATCTGCTTTTTCAAGCAAACCTACAAGTTTATTGTTCGAAGTCTCCACTGGGTAGTTTGTGATTCGACGATTCTTTGGTTGATACTCTCTCATTGGCCCAGATAGCTCCAGTTAAACGGCGGGACAATAGCAGAATCAGCAGAATGGTACACATATTTGAATTTCAACCTATCACGAAATGAATCTGCGGAATATTCCGGTCTCTTGTTATATAACCACTTCTCCCCCCTCCTCCCAAAAAAAAAAAAACTTTTTTCTCTTCCTACCACTTTTGTTTTTAACGTTTTAATAAGGAAACAACTAACGCGATGTTTAGACTCCACTGTTGTTACTACGAATATTCAGCTACGTGAAATGACGATGAAATCTTCTTTTATTTGAGTTACATTATTGGATGAAAAGTCTTAATCTATTTTTTTTGACCGTGTACAACGTATATGATATATTTATTATTTGAGTTTCAAGGCTTGTTCTTATAGCCCGGAGTTAAGTTATTTCATTTTTATGTCATTAATATTAACTAAGTGATTTTCCTGAAATAATTATTTAGATAACTCTCACGAATTTGTCGTTGGATCACAAATGTTTTCGCTCGATATTAACTAACAGTTTCCAGCTGTAAAAGATCACGCAAATAATTATAATTATAAATTTGCAATTGCGTGACTTTTTACCGTCAGCAAATATTTGGTAAATATTTATTGCAAAAATTTAACACTAAGTATAAAATGCCAGAGAACTAACTTGATTAATTTGTTGGGAAAATCTTTTAAATAATAGTAGGTAATGACAAGAAAATGGCCAACTCTGAGTCATCAGTAGCAAGGGCGTTAGAGACGGGTATCTATTACTATGAACCGGAACAATTCGGGAAATGATTTCTCAATAGGCTAAAACTAAAAATTAAATAATATATGCCTTTGTGCCACTTCAGTTGCTCACTCAAGATTGTACGGCGTACTCTAAGCCAATGATAAACGGTCAACCGAGAAAGTGTCGAATCACAGGTTACCCGGGTGAGACATCACACAATTCGGCAAACCAATGAACATGTGGCATTTTCCCGAATATGTAGAGGACTGTAGAGTCTATCCCAGAGGTCATTGAAACCGCCACTATTTCCAGTACCGACCTGCAACACACTTAACAGTAGAGACCGGAAAAATTCGCGGATTCCTTTCGAGACCGGCTGGAATCCAAACACGTTTAGCTTAATGCTGCGTCAGTGATTGGACCGCAATTTACCTGAAGGACTCTGAGCCAATGGCAAACACACAACAAAAGAAGTATCGAATCATAAGAATCGCATTAAACAGGTGTCCCGAGTCGGTAGCCAATGACCAGGTGATAGTTGCCCGAGTACATAGAGAATCGTGCAGTCTTTCCTAGTAGTCATTGAAACCGCGAATTTTTCCAGTTCCTACTTAACAGTAGGCAACTCCCAAATCTACGCTATTACTTGGCGACAGTCCAGAATTCAAACGATTGTCTTATTGATTTCCCTGGTCATTGTATTCCGGTTTGTTTCACACGCCGGAGAGATAGAGAGAGAGAGAGAGAGAGAGAGAGAGAGAAAGAGAGTGAGAGAAAGAAAGAAAGCCAACTATAAACATATTATACATAGGGGCAGGCAATTTTTTTGCGGAAAATAAACCCGAACACTAATTAGACTGCATAAATTATACCCTCTCCAGCTGTTTCCTCTTTGTGATTGGCGGCCGTCTGTGAGAGAATTCGTTGCCTTATTTTACCGAGCCACACATGACTCGTTTGCTTCCACACTAAATTACTGTGATTGGTATTGTAACAGCAGACATGACTCCTGAGAGAAACTCACTGAATCACGAAACACCGACGGTGCTACAGTGTTTTAACTTTCAGCTAGTTTCAGAATAATTTCGAGAAATATGCATGGCCCTACTTATACTCACACACAAATACAAACATATACATATATCTCTCACTAGAGACCAGGAAATTTCGCAGATTTATCTGCCTCAGGGTAGAATTTGAAGTGTTAGGTGTGCTCAACACATATTTGCTTATATATTGGCTGATTTCTTAGTGAGAACCATTTTGTTTTTTGTCAATAGGCACCACCTGATTTGCTTTCTTCTCTCCCAGCTGGGCATCGTTGGCTCACGGTATCAGAGGGACGTGTCCAAATAACTTTGGCCCAATCATGAACACAGTAAAATAGAAAGAATATTTGCATTCTAGATCGTGACCAAATGACTCAGCGATATTTCTGTACCTCTATGCTTCATCGAATCATGCGCAACCCGGAAGATGAAACGTGGCAGCAGCCAATGAACACAACGATGTAGGTTTGACTATGCACACGTTTGTGGAGTATATCTTGGCACCAGGAAATAACGAGCATTTTGATAGTTTATACTAAGGGAAAAATTCGCGGAATCATTTCGTGACTTACTAGAATTAAAATTACCATACCTTTCTGATGTTTCTGCTGTTGTTGTTTCACTGTTTATGTAGAGGACTCGGGGCCAATTAGAGACCCTAAATAAGCATAACGAATAACAAATGACTAGGGACCTGCAGATTTCGCGAAAAGATTTCGAGACTAGATGAAAGTTAACACACTATAGCATCGTCTGTATTTCGTGATTATGTGAGTTTCTCCCAGGTACATATCGATTATAACAACATCAATCACACTGATTCAGTGCGGTAGTAAACGCGTCCTGAGTGGCTCGGTCAAATAAGGCAACGATTTCTCTCGCAGAAGGCCGCCAATCACAAGGAAGACACCACAGGTGCGGGTGTACCTTGTTGCAGTCTAATAAGTGTTCAGATCTTTTCGCGAAAAATGCCTGCCCCTACAAATGACTAGAGGCATGCATATTTTTCCAAAAAAAAAAAAAAAAAATATTTGGTCGTTCAGTGTAGACCGCATTAAGGTGTGCCTCTGTTAGCGATTGTTTCCTTGTAATTGGCGGCCGTCTGCAAGAGAAGCCATTGCCCGATTAATCTGGGCCATGCAGGATGTGTTTGCTTCCGCACTGGTTGGATACGACTGGGGTGTACCATGCACCATGAAATACACACAACGCTACAAAATGTTAACACACAGCGGGTCTGGAAATCTTTTCCCGAAAAAGTTAATGGCGCATTCAAAAGAAACAAAGTTAGTTTGAATTGCTGCGAAGAACAAGGAACTAATAACGTAATTTCAAATTTCGAATTAGGCGAACTCATTCACAGGAAATGCGGTCGGAAGGTCAGATGTGGCATCAACCAGGAAAAAAGACATTGAATTATTTGTGTACAAATGTGTGGAATTCAACCTGGTACCATAAAATGATCTAGAAATTTGCATGTCTCTAGTCATCAAAAAAAGGCAAAAGATACACGGAAATTTCGCGCATTCTTTTAGTCGCAAGCTAGAATGCAAACCTCCACACTCTTACACTCTGTTCATGATTGGACCGCAGTTATCTGGACACGCCGCTCTACGACCTTGAGCCAACGATGCTCAGCTAGGAGGGAAGTAAGCGAATCAGGTAGTGACAGTGTAAAATGATAAAAGTGTTCTCACAAAGAAACCATCCAATGGGAAAACAAATATGGTTTGAACACACCTATAACTTTGAATTCTACCCTGAGTCCAGACGAATCCGCGAAATTTCCGGGTCTCTTATTATACTCTCAACACAAGAACCAAAGCAAGGATAGTCCGAATTTTATCTTAATGCATTTAGGCTTACTTGCTTGAGTATAATTCAGAAAATATTTACATTATGTGTTTAGAAGGCAACAATTTTCTCTCTTTTAGATAAACATCACATGAACGTTTACGTGTAAGTCAAGTTTCTACTGTTATGACTTTGCATACAGAAGGAAAATTACTTTTAGGTCATTGTTTGTTAGAATATCCCATGCAGTAAAAAAAAATCTTATAATATTTATTAAAGAAGATACATTCTAAATTTGTTTTTTTTTTTATTTGCAACAGTTTAAAGACAGTAAATGTCTGTACATTGAATGACTCTTGTCATTAGATCACAGGTTGTTTGAAACGCCTTGAAGGACTGGAAGCCAACGTAAAAACACCTAAAAATCATCTTACCCAATTATTTGGGACCAGGAGAGACAAATTAAACGAGGCAGCAGTCAGTGAACACCTGAGATTGACTTGATTAAGCACACGTTTATGGATTCAAACCTGGCAGCAGAAAAATTCACACACAATTTTAGAGGTCACCACTTATAAGAAAATTATATATTACAATCATACGATTATAAGTTGTATGTTGGTGATGTATGCGATTTCATTATTTTATAAATGACCATGTTTACTTTACTATAGGTGTCATAACATATAATTCTTTGACCGTTTTTTTGTAGTTTATAAACTAGGCACAAAACAAAGATTCCGAAAATTTTTGACCATGGTGGGTTGAAAGAGTTCTAGAAATATCTTGAATAGTATGTTTTTTTTTACCTGGCAAATATAACTTGTTGACTGTACGTTTACCTAGGAGACATCACAACTGTGTTGGTTGAGATTATATTGTTCTTTGGTTGAGAGTTTATAATTGATCAAGAGATCTCGAGATAAATAGTGTATCAATGAGAGTAGCAACAAAGATTTAAAATTATTTTTATTTCGGCCTCTCATGAAATGAAACCACAGAATTTTTAAAATTTAACTTGAGGCATACCTCTGCAGTCCCTCATTAGGAGTTAACATTTTCGCACCCAGTATGTATAACGCCATAGTGTGTCACGGCAAGATAAACGCCGTTTCTGCAAATATTGATCAGTGAAGTGGGCCTAGGAAAGATATGTTTTGCTGTAGTGAGGAACGATAAGGTTTACCAACACGAATATGTACAATCACTCACAAACATGGCGCTCATCGATACTCAACTCTGGAGACGCCCAAGAAACGAAATAAATTGTTACTTTTAAACGTTTTTAACGATGATATTTTAATTTTTTTCTAACATTTTACAAGCTTTCAATATGTTAACTATGATTTGTGTTAGACAAATGGTCCATGATGTGTATTTTTTATTACGCGCGATATATATATCCTCCCAAATAATAAAATTCTCTTTCACACTAAGAATTTAAGAATTGATAAGTTCTCTGAATGTTTCTTGCAAATGGGAAGATTTATCTAATGATTATCTTGGACATACGCCAACGTTGGCTTACGTTGGTTATCATTCCTGAGAGTTTTCTGTTATAACTAGGGCCATGCATATTTCGCGAAAAGATTCCGAGACTAGCTGAAAGTTAAAACACTGTAGCATCGTCTGTGTTTCGTGATTGGGTGAGTTTCTTTCAGGTACATGACGATTGTTAAAACACCAATCACAGTAATTCATTGCGGAACAAAATGCGTCCTGAGTGGCCCAGCCAAATAAAGCAACTACTTCTCTCGCAGACGGCCGCCAATCACAAGAAAGAAACCGCTGGTGCGCGTATACCTTGTTGCAGTCTAGTAGGCGTTCAGATTTATTCGCGAAAAATGCCTGCCCCTAGTTATAACCAACGCACACCAGCAATATAGTGTGTACAAGATATATATGTTAAATCAAGGATTCATCATTACTATATTATTTATAACTGTCCAACATAAATATTTGAATTATTTTTAAACTTAAAAATAAGGACTTCAAGTCTTCCATTTATTGAATTTTAAACAGCATATATTTTAGGCGATGACGTCAAAACGAACATTTAAAACAGCATACAAGAACCTCCCTCGTTTGATAATAAATGAAGAAAAATTACTAATATTGAAGGTTTTTAAATCAATGGAAGAGACATATATATAGCAACAGGTAACACTCCCCAATAAAAACCTGTTTGCAATTTTTTAGTCTATAATTAAATTAAACGACCCGCCCCCCATAGGCTTTCAGCCAAAAGCAAGCCACTCACAAAAGAAATACCGAATCACGGGTAACCCATAGATACAAACATGATTATTTTGAGGATTCTTTAGGTAGGAAAGTAGACTTGTACATAAGTCTGCTCCACGTTGATTGTTGGACTGCAGTGTTCTTGACAAGCCATTGACAACCCTGAGCCAGTCATAAACACGAAAAAAATTGTAAGTCAATCACGTACAACCCGTCAAGTGTGATCTTAAAATTACACTCTTAAAATTACTCTTATATATAGAGATTCAAAAATTTCGCGCATCCATACGCAAGTTAGAATGCAAACCTTCACATTCCGGCCCTGTGTTTGTGATTGGGCCACAGTTATCTGGACAACGATGCCCAGCTAGGAGAGAAGTAAGCGAATCAGGTAGTGCCGATTAAAAAGGATGAAAATGTTCTCGCTAAGAATTCAACTAATGGGTAGGGACAGGAAAAATTCGCGGGTTTAATGACCTTCAGGATGAACTCCATAGTTCTACGTACACTCGGTCAAATGCCACCCACTCATTGGCTGCTGTCTTGTGAGGCGTCCCAACGTAGCAGCCTGTGATTCGATAAAGCTTTGGTCGGGGGTTTCCCATTGGCCCAGAGTCATCCAGGTGAGTTGTGAGCCAATAGCAGAGGCAGCACTGAGGTATAAATATTTGTATTTTAACCTTTCGCGAAATTAATTCGAGAATTTTTCCTGTCTCTACTAATGGGGAAGCAAACATGGGCTGGACACACCTGCGACTCTGAATTCTACCCTGAGGCTAGATGAATCCGCAAAATTTCGAAGTCTTTACTTATAAATAGGCAAGTCGTGTCCAGTCTGGAGTAAAATTAATCCCCGAAATAATTGTGGCTACCAGTAAAGAGATGTAATTTTTTTTATTTCAAAAAAATTTTTAATTTGAAAAGTTTTTCAATAACACTATCTTTATTGGCTTTTATAATCTCGTTCTGCATTCATTCTTCCATTGACAACACGTCCAGCAATACAGAATGACACAGTTATCGGGAAACTTCCCTCCTAATACGGACGTCGAAAACACAAGCCAAGGACGCAAGGAATTTGGAAGTTGAACATTACTTGCGTTGCGCTATTGCGCCTTGAGTAGTTTTGTAAAACAGTAGGTACCTACTATAAAATGCGATTTGTGAACATTTTGCGCCCTGAGTTTCTTGCGCGGGTCTTAAGAGTGAAGCAGAGCAGAACAATAAACGAGGAACATTTGAATGTTGGTTATGAACTCTCGGCAACTGAAGACGGGGAGATTCCGTGCGAGAGCTCGTCAAATGGGGCCTCTCTCCTCTCCGCCGGCGCATTGTTCGCAGACCTCCGACCCGAAAGTTTCTTTCCCTTTTTTTTTTTAGTCTTTCTCTCCCCTCGTTAATAATTCGCCGCTGGGAACCGTACCGTGTCGAGGCTGTGGCCTTTGAGAACGCATTGTGTGCCGCCAGACAATGAAGAATCCTCGTTCACCAGCGCGGGGTTTCGTCCTCATTTCCTAGAGCCGGCTCGGATCTCACCTGGCCGCGCCGCAACCAGCGAAAAGTTTTAGTTATTGACGTGACGTCTAATAAATCGATGAACGCCGGCCACACGCACGAAAAAGTGTCCCATTACGTACATTGTCTCGTTTCGCTGTGTCCCGTTACTCTCATTTTATATTCCTCTTTGCTAACCTGAACCTCCTAGCATTGCGACCTGGTCCGTGGCGTAGTTCTGTTTTCATGCATTTCAATGTAACATTTTCATTGCTCTTTGCTAACCCGTTCCTCTTAGCATTGCTGCAGAGTCCGTGGCGCAAATATATTATTTTTGATTGCATCTTGGTGTTGGGTAAGCCATTTTCCTTCACATCATCCTTGAAACACTCCCATTCGTTTCCTACTTTTCCTATCGTCGTCCTATCCTTAAAAGAATAACACAGATTGGATGAAGTTAAATAGCAAACATGTACAAAAGTTATAGTTAAAATTATCTCTTCGTTAAAGTAATAAACATATTTGAATTAATGAGTGCAAATAAAAGTAAATTTATCAATAAAATTGTAGATTTTATTTCACTCCTTCTTTGTATCCATACAAAATAGTGATAATTCAATAATAATTATTTAAATTTATCAATAAAAGTATGCAATCATTTCATCAATGTTTTGTTATGACGTTGTCACGTTAAACTATAGTCCGTAAACCGACTTTACAGACAACCAATTTTTTTTTTCCACGTTCATAAAGATAACACGTTAGCGAGACTGTCAGAGATGCAACATCTAACCTCGGTAACGAGCAAATTCGTGTGTTCTCATTTTCCAAATACACTTGTAAATTCGAAACTCGGAAACGAAATTCAGAGTAGAATTCTTTAAAAAAAAATAAAAAAATAATGCCGAGCGTGATAAATATATACGCAAATTGTGTTTTCATCTACATTTCTTCACGCGAATCACACGTAGTTTCCGCACCAGCCGCTAGAATTCGTTGCCGGAGCAGCTACGTCGGCTATTTAAAAATTGGATTAGCATACCGAAATATGTATTAAACTAATAATGAAACGACTACAATCAAAACGAAAAAAAATAGTGAAATAATTAACCCCGAACTTGAACCTGATTTTCATAAAGTAAATTTATGGAAATACTGTCAATCTTGTTAAAATTCATTAAATATTTACCTTTGGCTTTGTGATCTTTGATTTGCACAATCTACCACAGATGGCAGCACAGTGGTTACGTATTTCCTTTCCATGTGACTAGCGTTCCATTCACGAAAATACCCCTACCAAATGTCGAATACGGACAGCTAAGACATCAACGTTTTGAAATCAAAAACAATTTTAAAATGAAAATAAAATAAGATAAAACTAGTCAGTTTATAATCATCGAAAAATTAATTAATTCTTAGTTTTTGGCTTGAGACCACGTTAGCTGTTAATCGCTTTTGAAGAGTGTTGCAACAAGACATTTGTAACATCAAACAATTCATCATTTCCACGAAGGAAACCCAAGGCGTAAGTAGGACCATGCATTTTTTCACGAAAATATTTCCAAACAGGCTGTATGTTTAAACTTTGTAGCCCTGAGTGTGTGATTCGTGATTAGATTTTCTTTTAAAGAACGTGTCTGTTGTTAAGACAACCAATCATAGTGTGGTTTCTCCTGCAATCGGCAGCAAATTACAAGGAAAAAAAAATCGCTACCGTAGGCATATCTCATTGCAGTCTAATGAGCTGTTAGTTTTTTTTTGCAAAATATTCATGACTAAAGACCTGCAAAATTCGCGGATTCAATGACCTCCAGGATAGACTCTACTACACTCTACACACTCGGGCAAATGCCACCTGTTCATTGGCTGCTGACTTGTGAGTCGTCTCGACCGAGTGTCTGTGATTCGACACTTCTATGAGTGAGGGTCTCTAATTGGCCCTCATTTTTCCAGAATAACAGTGAACCAATTGCAGAAGCAGCGCTAAGGTATGATTATTTGAATTGTAGCATATCACGAAATGAATCCGCGAATTTTGCAGGTCTCTATTCATGACGTAGTTAGTGACCCTGGTCGGTAATTCATGCGATTCGGATCCATCGAGAAATACGTCAAAGTTCGCCACGCAAGAAGGCAGTTGGAGGCCCAAGGCCCTGCGGACAGCAAGTAGGGCGGCATTGTGTGAGTCGGGCTTGCGCGCAGCACGCTAACGAGAACTAACGACCGCTTCCCCTCCGGGAGCCAGCGGCCGTGACCTGCTGCCGAAACGCGCGCTGCGGCGCCGCGGAAAGCGACCCGCCTTCACCGCACGGCGTCTAATTGGGCCCCTCGTGGCCAGCAGGTGCGACTCCGGCAGAGACCCTTATTCCCCATGATCAGCGCGCGCCGACTCTTTTAACTGCCTCCGCTCATTACCGAGATCCCACCGTCGAGATTACGCAAAATGTTCAACCCCTCCCCTCAAAATATTCTTTCCTTCCAGCCTCCCCCCCCTTACCCTTTTATATTTTCTCCTCGACGTCTTCTCTTTTCAAGAGTTTCAAGACGTCGCTGTTGAGACTGACGGGCCGTAATTAGAGCATCTTGAAGTCTTCAGCGTAAAACTGTATCATGGGCGCTCAGTTAATAGCAAAGGTTTAGTAAACCGTTGGGGAGTCCTCGGGTCGTACTCATGCTCTGGCCAGGGTTAATATTTACAGATATTCAGCATAGGGGCCAAGATGGCCGACAAATGGCAGAAACCCAGGAAGCTGATAATATGGTGACTGGTAGTACTGCACTTTAGCGAATAAAAATTAAACCAATATGGCAACAGCGAACTCTAGCTGACAAATACAAGGCCTATCCAAGATACTGGTTGGGGTAATATATATGTATTGTTTGATATTAGTTGGGAGGGGGTTCAGTCTGCCAGTAGTCTGTGTGGAGGAAAGACCCATAGCTAGAGACCGGAAAAATTCTCGGGTTCAATGACCTTCAGGATAGACTCCAATATCAACTACACACTCGGGCAAATGACAACTGTTCATTGGCTGCTGACTTGTGAGTAGTCTCGACTGGGTGGCCTGTGATTCGACACGTCTGTGAGTGAGGGTCTATAATTGGCTCTCAGTCCTCCAAATTAACAGTGAACCAACGGGAGAAGCAGCTCTAAGGTATAATTATTTGAATTTTAGCATAACACGAAATGAATCCGCGAATTTTTCAGGTCTCTACACATAGCCTTTTTTTTTTGCATGTGCATTCACCGGGTTCGAGCCCAGGTCTCTAAGCACCACGAATTAGTGTGTTTTTTGTAATAAAATTTGATGTTTTTATAATTTTTAAATATTTTTTGGATTGTAATTACGGATTTTCAATACGGTGGACGAGATATCGTAATTTGAAATGACGGGATCTAAGATGTTGAGAAGTTATAGGAAACTAAATGGCGGAAAGTTAAGTGGCGGAATCTAATATGGCGAAATACAAGATGGCGGTGGCAGTCAAGGACACGCAAAATGGCCGCATGGGTCAAGGTCCAGGTAATAGTTCAAGGTAATTCAAGATGGCTTTCATGACGTCACAATCCACAATGACGGACACCATAACCTGAACCCTGCCTCAGGACCGCCATTTATATACTACTCATGCCATCGAGAGCAGCTGTCGTCGGTGTTTTCGGCAAGTAATGTGTAGAGACCTGCCAAATTCGCATATTCATTGACCTCTAGGATAGACTCCACAGTCCTTTAAATACTCGCGGAAATGACACCTGTTCATTGGCTACTGACGCGTCAGACGTCTCAACTAGGCTGTCCGTAATTCGGCACTTTCTTGGTTTAGTGTTTCCATTTGGCTCACAGTTCCCCGGTAAAAATGTGGGCCAATCGAAGAAGCGGTACGAAGGTATAGTTGTTTTGATGCTAGCCTATCGCGAAATGAATCCGCGAATTTTGCATGTCTCTAGAATGTGATGTATGACACATAAATTCACCTTAAAATTTTTCGCTATCCGCTGAGCTTTAAACGTTCAGTTACGCTTTGATGGCGTCATCGGCTGGCCTTACCCCACTGGGTTTAAATACGGCGGAACGAAATCAATAGGCACAAGAAACAGTGGACAGTGTGGACAATGGAGCCTGAAGGTCTGCGAGCAGAAAGAGAACAGACGAACTACACAAGCTGTCGCGCTGACCCGATGTGAACTGAGAACGTCTTTGTTTGCGTTTAAAAAAAAAACCGACAGCATGTGGAATGTCAGGAGCGCTTCGTGAGCAGATTCGTAGGTTCGGCGCTGAAAACCTCGTCCAGCCAAGAATACTAGCTGCTCGTAAGTGTACACGTACTAGCTGCTCGTAAGTGTACACGTACTTTCGTACAACAAATGGAACACCACGCTGTCCACCCCTTTTCTCCGCTTCAAAAGCGCGCGTCGGGGATGATGCGCATGTAATAACAAGTCCTCCACCAATCACAACTACTGGCGCTCCCCAGCGAGACCGAATCCCATCTCTGTCGGTCGTATTGTAACTGTACTTACTTATAATTTGACAAGGCTCATGAAATGACATAATTGTATTTCCCTATGTTTTTAAATAAATTTAAATAGCAATGTGACGTAACACATTATCAAAACATTAAAAAAAAATTCTCTCCAAGTGTGTGATACGGAAACTGGCGCAGTTGCACGCAGTACAGCAAGTGGCACCCACTCTTGCCAGGTTGATACAACTCGGCTTAGTGATACTAAAATTATTTTTTGTATACTACATATTAATAATTATTATACGTTTTAGTTCATTTTATTTTTAATTTTACTGGCAAAGTTTGAAGAAGTGAAGCTCGCAATAAAAGAGGAAGTTCCGTTAAAGTTTTATCTCTCGCGGTCACACTAGCTGGCTGTCTGAGACACAGCGGCGAGAGACAAGCCTCTGTGAGTGGCACCTGCCACACTGCGCTTTGTGAACTACTTGAAGAGACTTCCACGTCCCATAAAATCGCTTGCAGGTCTCCACTCAACACTGGACTCCCCTCCAAGAGCAACCGAGTTTATAACCAGGTCCATTCATCCAATGTTTTAAAAAATATATTTGTAAAATAGTTTGTATCAAAGGGCCGTGATCAATTAACTCCCCAATTTCACCCCACCATTTTGATTACGTTGACTGTTAGCGAGATACTAGGCTAAATGAGAAAAGTAAATTAGATTGTAAATACACAATAATAGGAAAAAAATAAAGCAAAAGATTTAATTGCGTGATATTAAGATACAGTCACTTCTCTTAGTTATGGTTGTACCAAAAACCAGCGCAATGAAACAGGCTTAGGTATAAGGTAACCGGGGGGAAGATGCCTGTCGGGGGAAGATGCCTGAGGCGGATGTATTTCCGAACAAAAACTCAGATAGCAGCTCCAGCCGCATAGCGAGACAGCGCTGAACGTGTACAAGAAGCCACGAGGAGTCACGGCGTGTAGGACCCTTTTTCATCGTTTTATGGTTAAATATATGAAGATATTGAAAGGTGAGTACGTATCTTATAATATTTTATTACCATTTCGTAAGACGTAAGAAATTTAATTTATATTTATGCACAAAACTAGTGGTATACGAAGATTCAACACTCTTTAACGCCTTTGAAGTGAAGTGTGGCGATTCCCGCTGAAAATATTGGAGTAAAAAAAATGTCAGTGGCGTGTTACCCCAATACGTGGGGTAAAATGCCACGTCAAGTGGCATCTTCCCCCATGATAATGTATTATAATTCCATGTTGATAACAATATTATTTCTGTGCATTAACTACTTTTTAGCAAAGCTGTTAATTCTACACCTTTTCCCAAACAGGTTATTCCCCGCAGGTACGAGAGGAAAACGGATCTTGCATCCTGGTCGGAAGAAAACTTACTTCTTGCTTCTGAAGATGTGAAAAACGGGAAAATGAAAGTATGGGATGCGTCCCAGTTTCATCACATACCCTACAGAACATTGAAAAGACGAATTGAAGCTGGAAATGTTACTAAAGGAGCACACTGAAACGAAATAAGCTGGATACGACTGGCTACAACTGTTTTTGAAACGTCAACCTGAAGTAACACTTAGGAAGGCACAGGGTATCTCCATCGCACGTGGACTTGGAATGTCCCGTAAATAAGTTGACAACTATTTTCAAGTGCTTTTGCATGTTTGTGAAGAAAATGGCTTTCTCAGTGCCCCAAGGAAGAAATTACAACATAGGCGAGTGTGGTCTTCAAATCAACAGGTCGAGTGATAGCAAAGGTAATCGAGATGTTCACCATGTTATATCTGGAGAGAAAGGTGAGACGATCAGCGTAATTGCTTGTTGCAATGCCGAAGGGATCTTCTTGCCCCCATACAGCAATTTTAAAGGAAAAATAAAGAAGATTGAATTTGAAGACGGCCTGCCACCTGGCTCACACGTAAAAATGAATTAAATGTCTGCTTGCGTAAATACTGGGATATTTTTTGACTGGTTAAAAATACATTTTTTGCCTCGAAAGGAAGCATGAAAGTGTTTGCTTGTTTTGGATGGTCATAGTTCCCACTGCTCAGATGTTGATGTACTGGACTTCGCTGCAGACAACGACATAATACTAATCTGCCTTCCAAGCCACACAACCCAGTAGATATCTGCAACCCTTAGACCGGTCGTTTTTCAAATCTTTGAAGACATTTTGGCAGCAAGCTGTAAACACTTGGATTTACAGCAACCCCGGTAGAAAACTGACACGTCTCCAATTTGGAACATTGTTGAATTCAGCTTGGAGTCGAACCGCAACAATGGGCAATAGTAGTGCAGGATTTTCTGCTTATGGCATCTATCTTTACAACCCGCAAAAAAATTCCTGCACGCGCTTTCGCTCTATCAGACAATGCTTCTGGTAACAACCTAAATACAGCAGCATATGCTGATAAAGTTATTACAAGTGAAAATTCTTCTACTCTTGCAGAAAATGTCACGATGCCTATTGCATCGAGAACTGCTTCTTGCTCCTATGCTCCTGAAAACGAGGCAACTGATTCGGCCAATGATGTGTCAATACATTCGACAAATAAAGATAGCAGCATGAGTTCCTTCGAAGAAATATCGCCTGTTCCTGTTCTTACTATGCCTAAGCCAACTGGTCGTAAGAAGCAAACAGCAGTGGTCCTGAATTCACCAGCAAGACTAATGGACATGCGAAAATCACAACTTCAAAAGGATATCAAGATGAAACAACAAGCCAAAGAGAAAACGATCAAACGTGCTCCCCAAAGAAAAATAAAGAGGACAGTGAGCTCGTCGACTTCGTGTAGTGGCGAAACTTGCCAAGATAGTAAGAGTGACAGTGAACTAGATGATATCAATGGTAGTGATGTAATGGGTACTTTTATGCTAAAAAAGGTCCCAAGTGTGACTGGATCCAATGTGTTGCATGTAAAAAATGGTTTCATGAAGATTGTAGTTCAGAAATTTACATTGTGATACGTGTTAGGTATGCCATGATGTTCTTCAACAGAGTTTTGTAAACAAAGTGTTATTTTGTGTAAATCTGTATGTTATATTTACTATAAAACCAATATAACTACTTTTTCTTAACACACTCATCATTTTTTTAATATCACTGTTTAGTTTACAGATGGTGGCATTTCCCCCCATATCAAGTGGCATCTTACCCTTACTATTGGGGGAACATGCCACTCATACGGGCCTTAACATTTGGTTAAATTTTATTTCCATTTATTTTTTACGAGACTTTTTGTCCATTTCTGACATACACAAATGTACAACAAAAATGGTATCCTAATGCTAAATTTTTTTTCATGTGTAGTTCGAAATTTGTGAGTTTAAAACCCCTTAACTGTGGCATCTTCCCCCGGGTTACCTTAACAGTACATATACTTTAAAGACAATTTCGCCAATTGGGCCCACAAAGTCGCAATTGTAACCAACTCAACTAGAAGAATAATTTGGCGTAGCTATATTTTATTCTTTATAAATATTAAATTTTTAAGTTATGATTCTTTAAACACGTTATAAAAATGATGAGCGAGATTGTTCACGATGCACGCGCAGCATTCCACACAAATGGACAGGATGAAAAAAGGCTAAATACAAATAAAAATTAAATATGCGCTTTTAAATCATGTACTGTCGTGATTGATATTAAATGCTGGTCCATATAGTTAAACAATTATAGTGAATATTAGTTGTATAGATTGTGTTTATAAACTTTTAAAGTTTAATTTAAGTACCTATATTTGTATAAATGAAGTTATGGTTCCGCATGTAAAATATATATTACATTATAAATTATTAAATTATGAATTAATAAATAATTTTAATTAATAAATTAGAATAAACCTTCAGTATATTTATTTATTTCCATTATTATTGAAAATTTACTTTGATGGTTTTACTAAATTCAATAATTTTTTTAAACACGTGTTTGTATTAATATTGAATACTTATTATTATTGATTTTTGTAATATTATTATTTTGATACGTTACTAAACGTAATTATAATATCACTTCAGTGATTTTTATATTTTCTTTTTATGAATGATATGCATGCAAAATTTAAGTTAGAGTTAGTTTTTTACTACACCACGTAAGTATAACTACTAACGCATGTACGCAAGTACACGCACCCATTTTTTGTATAGTATCTCTCTGCGTAGTAGTGTTCGTTAGTTTATGCAATATTTTCAGGAAGAAATTATTTTAAAACTGCATTAAAACATGGCACATTGTGAATAAACCTATGGCGGTTATCCAAGACATTCAGGTGAGGTAGTGAATAAGTACTGCCTTGTTGGGATACAACCGTTACCTAACTCGCGGGCCGTATTGCAGAACGAGTCCAAACCCAATCCCTGTTAGGTAACGACAAAGCAACTGTTTAAATAAACTGCACCCTGCACGAGGCTAGAAACTGATTTCAATGCATTAAAGCGACCGTTTGACAACCATCGATACATTTTCTACGGCAAACATCGTACAGATAGCAGGACTATCGCACGAATTAAACGGGGTTATTTTAATTTTGTCAAGTAGTTTTAAAGTTGCCATTATTTGTTTTTATGAACATTAAAGTGTGCAAAATGTATTCCAGGATAGTTTCGCTATCATAAAGTTTCGTTTTGTACACCGACACGCGTTTGGTACGTCCCCTCATGAATACAAAAAAAAAAAAAAAAAAAAAGACCGTACACGAGTTAATGGCACTAGATGCTGTTCAGCCATCTAGACGGAAAAAAAAGGAGAGCTCTGCGCATGCGCGTAATTTTTGGCAACAGAACGGCAACGGTTAGCACGTCACAATCCGTTGCCTAAAAATACAGGTGTATGATGTTCAACACCTAAACCATAATTTCGTGTCTTGGATTACCAGCCCGGGTGCTGCATCTATGTTGATAATTAAATACTTTCCTGAAGTTTTTTTTTAAGACTAACGACGACGATGAGGTAGTGGTCGTGGTGCGGTTCCCTGGCTGCCTTGCACGGGAGCGCTGGGGCGGGGGTCGTTACCACAACGCCGAATGTCAAAATTGACCACAACGCCGATAGCTAGAAAACTGCTGTGTACCACAACGCCGAATTACCACAACGCCGAAATACCACAACGCCGAAATGCCAAATTGACAACAACGCCGACAGCTAGAAAACTGCTGTGTACCACAACGCCGAAATAACAACTGAATGAATTTGTGTGTGTTTCTTAAATGTACCTTAACGCCGAAATACCACAATCAAACCTAACCTAACTTAAACTAGCCTATCCTAGCCTAGCCAAACCTAGCCTAACCTAACCTAGGATAACCTAACCTAGTCTAACCTAACATAGTCTAACCTAACCTAGTCTAACCTAACCTAACCTTTGTGGCAGTCCTGCAATGACATTTTTCGGCGTTAGTGTATTCCGGCGTTGTGGTACACAGCAGTTTTCTAGCTGTCGGCGTTGTGGTCAATTTGGCATTTCGGCGTTGTGGTATTTCGGCGTTGTGGTAATTCGGCGTTGTGGTACACAGCAGTTTTATAGCTGTTGGCGTTGTGGTCAATTTGGTATTTCGGCGTTGTGGTACACAGCAGTTTTCCAGCTGTCGGCGTTGTGGTCAATTTGGCATTTCGGCGTTGTGGTAATTCAACGTTGTGGTACACAGCAGTTTTATAGCTGTCGGCGTTGTGGTCAATTTGGCATTTCGGCGTTGTGGTATTTCGGCGTTGTGGTAATTCGGCGTTGTGGTACACAGCAGTTTTATAGCTGTCGGCGTTGTGGTATTTCGGCGTTGTGGTAATTCGGCGTTGTGGTACACAGCAGTTTTATAGCTGTCGGCGTTGTGGTCAATTTGGCATTTCGGCGTTGTGGTAATTCGGCGTTGTGGTATACAGCAGTTTTATAGCTGTCGGCGTTGTGGTCAATTTGGCATTTCGGCGTTGTGGTAATTCGGCGTTGTGGTATACAGCAGTTTTATAACTGTCGGCGTTGTGGTCAATTTGGCATTTCGGCGTTGTGGTAATTCGGCGTTGTGGTATACAGCAGTTTTATAGCTGTCGGCGTTGTGGTCAATTTGGCATTTCGGCGTTATGGTAATTCGGCGTTGTGGTATACAGCAGTTTTATAGCTGTCGGCGTTGTGGTCAATTTGGCATTTCGGCGTTGTGGTATTTCGGCGTTGTGATATTTCGGCGTTGTGGTAATTCGGCGTTGTGGTACACAGCAGTTTTATAGCTGTCGGCGTTGTGGTCAATTTGGCATTTCGGCGTTGTGGTATACAGCAATTTTATAGCTGTCGGCGTTGTGGTCAATTTGGCATTTCGGCGTTGTGGCATTTCGGTGTTGCGGTGCGTCACCGAGCGGCTGGCTGTATGCCCGCGCGGCGGCACGACTGCAGGTCGGGACCCCGGGGAGGGAATATCGGATTGACGCACTCCGACTCCAGCCCGACCCCTAGGGCGACGCCGTGTTTCCAGGCCAGCGGTCCGCACGTGATGCGATCAGGCGACACCTGCAGCCTCCTGGAAGCCTTCTTCCCCACGCGACATCCCGGCGACCGAGGGTTTCTCGCGTCGGCGGAACTCCCTTCTGCAAACAAGGAACAAGTAACAACAACAAAATCTTTATTTGTGAATGGAAAACATGGTATTCCAAGACATTGGGGTAAGGTAGCGAATAAGTAGGGGCAGGCATTTTTCGCGAAATGATCTAAACACTTATTAGACTGCAACAAGGTATACCCGCACCTGTGGTGTCTTCCTTGTGATATGCGGCCTCCTGCGAGAGAAGTCGTTGCCTTATTTGATCGAGCCACTGAGGACGCGTTTGCTGCCGCACTGAATCACTGTGATTGGTGTTGTTACAATCGATATGTACCTGCGAGAAACTCACCCAATCACGAAATACAGACGATGCTGTAGTGTTTTAACTTTCATCTAGTCTCGAAATCTTTTCGCGAAATCTGTATGCCCCATACGAATAAGCACTATCTTGTTGGGCTACAACCGTAACCTAACTCGCAGACGTGTCAGAAACCCAATATCTATGTTTGGGTAACGTAAAAGCAACCGTTTTAATAAACTGTGCCCTGCGAGAGGCTAGAATTTGATTTCAATGTATTCTAGAGGACGTTTGGCAACCATCGATACATTTTCTACGCCAAATATCTTACAAATAGCAACACTATCGCGCGAATTAATTGGTGTTATTTTAATTTTCTCAAGTAATTTTAAAGTTGCCATTATCTCTTGTTATGACCATTAAAATGTACCAAATGTATCCCAGGATAGTTTCGCTATCATAAAGTTTCATTTGGCATACCATCACGCTTGATACGTCCCCCCGATTATCATAAAAATGACTATATATGAGTTGATGGCGCCAGATAGATACGATACAACCATCTGGACGAAATAAAGGAAAATTGTTAGCTCTGCGCATGCGCGTTATTTTGGCAACAGAAAGGCAACGGATAGGACAGCAAAATCGGTTGCCTAAAAATAAGGGACTGACCGTGTCCTGTCGCGTACTAGAAATATGGTTAGGGTACACTTGCAGCATATTAAACACTTGAACCCTTATTTTTGTGTCTTGGAATACCGACCTTAGACGAATAGATACAGTGCCGGAAATTCCGCGAATTCGTTTTAGCGTGAGTATTTTATTAATTGGTTGATTTCTCAGGGAGAGTTTTTTGTTCTTGTTAATTGGCATAACCTGAGTCACTTCCTTATCTCCTAGCACAATCATAAAAGGGCGCGTCAAAATAACAGTGTTTCAATCACGAACACAGGGCTGGATGATGCAGTTTAGCGTTATAGCTTGCAACGAAATTTATTCACGAAATTTCTGTGCCTTCACTGATAAGACAGGGGTGCCCACAAGGGGGGGGGGGGGGGTAACGACGCAGACTGCGTCATTAAAATTTCAGGGGGGGGGGGGTGGTTAAAAGACGAGAAAAATGTATATATTATTTACATAATTATAGCTTCTAATGTGAAAATACGTTTCTGGTTCTTTGATAATTGAAAGGGATCTTGTAAATCAAATTGGCAACCCCGCACTTTCCTCAACAAAAGCAGTTTGGCATCTGTCGGTTCAGGATGGAAATATTACCTGATATGACCAAAAATATTATTAGAAAATCGGTTTTAATTAATGCAAAATGTGATAAAATATAATACTAAAAAAGTATAATATTATAAAATAATTGAGTAAATCATTGAGAAAATGGCATAAAAAAATTCGGGGGGTGGGGGGGGCATCATTAGGTTAGGGGGATGAGTCATAGTGTTTGGGGGGGGGGGGGAGGGGGCACCTCTGGATAAGAAATAGGAATATGTGGTATTACAAGTCGTTAAATGGTACCAAGCAAGTTTCTCTTTTTATTTTGCATCAGTATAAACGCAACTCGGTGAAGCCAGATTGTAGGTGTCAGAGTAAGTATTCTTTATTGCTTTACGTAAGTGTAACAACCTTTCAGTTTTATTTAGAAAAGACTGTTGGGCCTACCACTTTTGTTATAAATCAATTTCTAATCATTCTTTTCTGTTTTAAGGATTTTGTATTTATAAAAAAATGATCTGGATTTAATTAGTGTTTTAAGAATGAATTGCCAGAGGATATATAAATAGAAACCTATCATTTAAAAATAATAATTGATATGAATTAAAAAATTTTGTGAAAAATATTTTAATAATGTGAAATACTTAAATGTTTAACCATTCAAATAATGATCAAATCACTTAGTTACTATTCTCCAAATACTTAGGCCAATAAAGGTTTATAGAGATAGATTCGAAATAACAAATCAAAAAGTGCCGGTTTAGTAGACGAGACTGAAATAAATGTTTTGACGTGACAACGTCTAATAAATCTCTGAACGACGGCTGCACGTACGAAAAAGTGTCCCGTTACGCACATTGTTCCGTTACGCTGTGTCTCGTTAATTTTATTTAAACTTTATAGCTAAACGCCAGTTTTTAAAATTAATTACAAATCATCTACACGTCAACTGTTTCGTCAACTGTTTTTAAAGTGAAGTGAAGAGTTAATGGGGTTTTCATTGGTTATTACAACAAATTCGGCAATAAAGGTTAATTATTCTTGCATTTTAAAAATCTGATTACTAGTATCATTTGAAGTATTTATTCTCTTATTATTAAAATAAAAATGATTCAATTTTATTCATAAAAGTATGCAATCATTTCATCAATGTTTTGTTATGACGTTGTTACGTTAAACTAGTGCAAATATATATATATAATTATACATATATATATAATTATACATATATGTATAATTATACATATATATATATAATTATACATATATATAACTATACATATATATATAATTATACATATATATAATTATACATATATATATATATATGATCAGACGTTTAACTTTGTTTCATTTAAAACGGAAATAAATGGCTGTGCTTGTCAACTAGCATTTGCCCAATTATGTTTTACACCATATAAAAACTTGCTTGAATTGCTTGAAGATAGGCGATTAAAGATATAAATTGTTTAAACTAGCACATAGGTTTCTGTTAAAATATATATTTTACGGGTTACTACGGAATCATATTTATTGTTTCAGTTGTTCATTTTTGATGCCCAATTTTGAGAAGTATGTTGATAATCAAGTGGAAGACCAGATTTATTTAGTTACTAAGAGAATATTTTTACCAGTGCGATATATAGTCCTGAGAAATATAGTCCTGGCATAAGTCTGAAACATATAAGAAATTGATTCAATAAATTATTCAAGCCATAGCAAAAGAGGTGTGATATTTATCATACGACAATAGAATTTCAATATCAGGCGATGTTACCTTATTATAGTGTTGTACAAATAGTATTTTTGTATTAATTGTAGTAACATGACAAAATTTTAGTCCATGGTTTTTAATCTTTTAATTTACTTACAGTGTTATTCTGTAAAATAATTTTTAAAAAACTTCAAAATGATTATTTTATCTCGTACGACATCATGCCTCATTAGTAAAGACCTGCAAATTTCGCGGATTCAATGACCTCCAGGATAGACTCTACTACACTCTACACACTCGGGCAAATGCCACCTGTTCATTGGCTGCTGACTTGTGAGTCGTCTCGACCGAGTGTCTGTGATTCGACACTTCTTTGAGTGAGGGTCTCTAATTGGCCCTCATTACTCCAGATTAACAGTGAACCAATTGCAGAAGCAGCGCTAAGGTATAATTATTTTAATTGTAGCCTATCACGAAATTAATCGGCAAATTTTGCAGGTCTCTACTCATTAGCAATGCGAGGTCGGGTGTTGCATCGTCAGAACGTATGATTTCAATATTGTTACGAGGCTGCTAGGGACGTGGCCGGCCATTCGGCCAGCTCTGTGTGCTACCCTGCAGGAATCCTAGGAACCCCACTTTCCTCTCCTGGATCGGGTGCAGCGATGGTATATACATCGATCCTCCTTTAGCGCGGCCGCATTTTAAAACCAACCTCGCCCCCTTCTGGTCACCCAGCTTACTTATCAAGGAGTAGATATTGGCACCTAGCCGACTTTCTGGTGGGTTCGGCAGGTTCTTAGAGCCCTGTCACGTGAAATGGCGTAACTATGACGTCATTTTTCTCGCGGCTTCGAGAAGGGCTATGAGACATTTCCAGGGCGGAACCTTAAAGGTATATAGAATGGTATGCCAACCTGCGAGAGCAGTTCAATGACGATGGTAAGTGACCCTTTGGCGAGCGATAGTGGACGACGAGCGACGGACTTTGTGTGCGGAGATCAGGGCATCGGGTACCGGTGCATTTGGGGCGGTGTTGTGTGCGCGGCGGACGAGGCGGACGAGTGACTAGTGCGAAGAGCGTGTTGGGACCGAGCTGCATGGTAACAGACGAACAGCAGAGAGAGAGAGAGAGAGAAAGAGAGGGAGAGATAGAGAGGCACTGTTAAACTGAGCTCTAGTGATGAGAGTAAACAGTTGACTATTGAAAATGTGATTAATTTGTGGACAGTCATCTAAATAGTTGTTACTTAGGAAAAAATGTACATTTCAGTTGATAAATAAAACTCTATTCGGCTATCCTTTGGGAACTTTTATCATACTCACTACAATACTATTATTTATCCTGTATGCGCATATTAAACCAATATTAGCCAATATAAATAAAAATTATAATTTTAAAATCGTGCATTATAAAAAGGAAAGCCTGCTAGGTGAAATTGATAATTTTTTTTTATAAATGTGATTAATATATTGAAGACAAGTTAGTTAGAAAGAAAATACACAAGTACTTTTATTGGACTATATCATAAATATTTAATTTGCTTTACATCTTCAGGGTTTATAAATGAGCTGTTGATATTTAAACCTTAATGGGGTCGGTAAAATCTAGAATCCTCGACAATGTCCAACCTCGAAAATCAAGATACTCAATTAGACAATTTCCGCGAACGCCTACAATGACATTTTAGAGAAATTTGTTAGTACAACTCGGATGTACTCAGTCAGATAAAAAATTCGTGTTTGCAGCAATGCTATAACAAAGTAAACAATATGACTGGTGCGCATTAGGCCTTTATGGTCACGTGTGACGGATGTCGTGCTGGCTTGCTTCGGCTCGAGCAATCGTAGCAACGCCCTGGCACGGTACACAGTGCCTCTCGCCTTGTTCTATATATGAAACTTATTACGCCATGCGCCGTCTTAAAACGTAAGCAATAAAATACATTAATTCCGTGAAACATAAAAAACGTTCTTAAATATTTATATTTAATTATGTTACATATTTAATAATAAACCTGGGAGAAAAACAGTTTCTTTTATAATTTAGTAGGTGAATTGATGTTTTAAGGTAAATACTTCGTTCATGGGAAGCAATTTAGACTAATGGTATGCTGTAAGTCATTATCATCCAGAAATTAACCACAAAGGTCACGGTGGTAAACTTTGGTATGTTTTTAGCACGGTCGTCTCTACCACTCCGTAATAATTCAACTTTGGATAAATTTTTCTACAGGTAATATTTTGTCTTCGATTCCTGGACCATAAGGGCGACGACGCAGCTGACGTGCATGTCACATTCGCCCTAAGTAATCGAATCGGGATGTTTCGGGATGCGCAGGACGGGTTCCCTGGCTAGAGCGGGTGCCGTCAGTTTCGGCACCCCTTGGGGCACAAAAGCCCATTGTGATAGCGACCGAGTGGGCGTTTTGTCGGGGAAGTGAGGGGGAATGGTGGCCACTCTTCCTTCCCCTCCTCCGCACCCCCTCGCGACCACAATTTGTCCGCCATTGACTTCCTGTCGCGTTTTCTCTTCGCTGTCGCGCGGCGTCTGCCGGTCAGCGCGCCACACGAGCGACTAGTTCGTGACTCCGCCGCCGCTCCACAGAGCGCAGCACCGCACGGTCCCCGGGGGAAACCTACTATTCACTCAACCCGAGTCAGACGTCCGAATAGCTTGCGTTCGTGCACCGCAGAACAAGGAGGGAAATAAAGAAGTGCGACTCTTACTGTGGAAACTGAAACCATGTGTCGCTATCTGTTGGGCGGGCCCATAACTACCAGCAAATAAAAAATCGGAATAGAGGTTCTCATACAAATGTTTTTTGTTAATACGTTTTTTTGGTTGTATTAAGTTATCTCCTTGGCGGGGCAAAACTAATTTAATCGATGCGAAAATACTTAATTATGTTTTGTAATAAACCATCATGTAATAAATAAAGGAGTAGGAGGTGAAAAAACTCATTGTATTACACACCACGAAATTAGTGGCTACCTAAATAGAGTGAATTTACTCTGGTTTGTTTGCCTGACGATAGCCTACACATTACTTCTCCTAATAAATTAATGTAGTTATGTCAGCAATGTATTATGAAAACCACTATCTAGCGGACGGGCCCATAACTACTTCAAAAAACTAGGTCTCGGTCTCGGTAATTAGTTTCTCCCCCATGTCGGGCAACCAGCTCCCGACCCCAGCACTATACCGACCAACCCTTCTTCATGGACCATCCTTCTTGTCCTGTACTGAACCTGCCTGCTGAATGCTTGCAAATATTCAACCCTGCGTTAATATGTCCACGTTTTCTTCCCCCTGTGTCTACGCAGGTTTTACCTGGGCTCAAATTGACTAGTCATAGTCTAGAGTTAAGATAGGGGAACTAGTCATGACACCATTTACTGCCATGGCTGGCCAATCCCCGAGCAAAGCACACGATGCGTGCTACCCTTTTTGCATGGCTATAACCCTGCATGAAAGGGCGTAGGGGCTTCGGCCTGAGACACACCTACAGTGTTCCCTAAGTCAGACCCTTCCCAAATATGAATACACTTTGTTTTAGTTAGGTTAGGGGAAAAAAATAAAGCATTGCATTCGTGCAGCTGCACATTTATTTGAAAATCAACTTATTAAACAAAACAAAAATATCTGCCGGAACTAATAAACCCATGAATAAATACGATACAAACTAAAGAGATGGCCTTGGATTTAAAAGTTTTTAAGTTTCTTAAAATTAGTTTTTTTAAAAAAAAACCGTGCCAGTATGATGGTAAATATGATTCCAGAAATAATGTATTATGATCCGAAAGTAAATGAGTAAAACAAAATAATTGCAATAGCCGTTGCCAGGAGACGAAAAAGGCGTCAATAATGCAATAAGCCGTTGCCATGGAGATCATAAGGGAAAAAAGTGGTCGAAAATAAAACAAATTCTAAAAAAGACAAATTTTGAATAAATTTCATTGCGAGGCAAACGAACGCCTCTGGAGAATCCAAGTGACAAATTTCATAGATCCAGGCATCGCGGTATCCGCGCTACGCGAATTGCAAACCGACAGACACAGAAACTGTCTCTCATTTTTGATTAATATTTATCAGATAGATTAAAGTTTTTCGGTTGTTAGGTTAAGCTTTTTACATAAATTAATTTATTCTAATAATTATTTTTATTACTATTATTTTCCTTTTCGGCAGGGTAGGTTTCCGCGAGACTTATGTGATCGTTACTAACACGAAGGTTGGTTGGAACAGGTGAGCGACATTAAAAATATACTCCAAAATTGTGAATAAACAGGAAATCCCATAATAAAGCTTCTTTCTTTTTTTAAATGGCGACCGCAACGTTTCAACGAGCGAGTGGCGGGTTTAACAATGGGATGTGGATGCGTTTGTGACTGATCGAGGGTCAATTAAAAGTAGGCACCACGTTTTTCCCCGGTCGACCCACTTGCAGCGTCATATATGGCGACCATCTTTATCTTACGAGAGTTGCTAGACCGACTGGGGATACGGGAACCATACATGCGTTCAACTGAAGTCCACTTTGCACAAGGCAGAAGATCATAATATTTGGTATGTCCATTAAATAATGTCCCAGTTATTAATTTTAATAGTATAAACTACAAGCTTTGTAGAGTGTTGGTTTAAGGTCACAATTAAAAAGTAACTCAAAAAGTTTGAGATAAGAGCATGCGCGAGTACTGCTTTGTTGTTTTCTCGCTTGCACACACAAAATGGTGACTCCTAAGCGTAAAGCGTCTTGTGTTCTGCAATTTCAGTACAACGTGAATTTCGTTTAAAGTTGGTGATCCCCTGTGTGGAAAAAAACCCCTGCCGATGATGCACTCAATTCGAGAGAACAGAGCTCTTTTTCACTGGTATCCACGTTCACTTGACATAACGCCATGCGAATTTTTTTTCCTTTGGGGATTTGTAAAATATTGTGTCCACGTTCCGCCGCTACCTTACGATTTGCCAGAGTTGAGACACAGAATTGAAGAGACTATTGCATCCATTACTCCGAACTTGTTAACCAAAGTGTGGTAACAATTGGACTTTGGGTTGGATGTTTGCTTCCCTTTAGTTTCGCAAGACTCGTCATGCCCTGAAGTATTAAAAATACAAATTGCCTGTCTTCTCGCAACTTCAACTTTCTGTCTGGGACTATACACAGTGACGTAAACGTAGCTGGATACGAACCATACGTACTTCTTGGTGTCTGCTACTCTTCTGGGAACAGTGTCAAGTCCGGTGATTTATGTTAATGTTGGCTTCCCTGCTCCTTGAGAACCTCACTACCGTTGCCTTCCCTCGTGACCTTAACTATTATTTGTTTGACGTTTTTTCGTCTGTGAAATTAAGGCTTCCCGTTTATCACCCCTTCAGACGATTTCGATACCCTCGTCTGAACGACCAGGCTAGCCTGGACAGCCACGTCTTTTCTCTTCTGACCACTGGACGGCAGTTCCGAGGTTTGCCGAAGTTGCCCGACCTCCGCTAGGCGGGCGGACGGGCGCGGCACTCAAATGCCCCGCGCTCCGTGCGCGGCGGGACAGTATCACACTTCGTAGGGGCACACACGTATTTACATACTATAACAAGTAAACACAATGAACACCCTAAATCAGCCAACTTCCGAAATTCGATCAGTAAGGGTTGAAAAAGGCATTAATTTTGCAGCACGAAACGTTATTGATAATTAGGATAGTAAAAGCAGGTGACGTGATAACTTATATTAAGAGCTACATCGTTTTTCACCTCCTTTCCTGAATTCGTTTGTTAAGCAAGTTAAAATTGGATATATGTTTGGTTATTGATAAATGAATCATGACCTCGAATCTAAATAAAAGCGAGAAAGAGAATTGGGAATGAATTACAAACATTAAATTATAGGTTTTGTTTGTCTAACGATTATTTGTGGTATTGTTACGAACGCGAGAGACTGGACCGCGATGCCAGGTTCTGAGCTGGCTGGCGGCCCCGCGCGGCCTCTGACTTCACAAGGCATGCCATGCGTTGTCGGATAACAAGGGTCGTCGCTACCCCCCTCCCCACTTCATGCATCCGTGCATTGTCCTGTCTCGCCACTCTTATCTATCGCTGAGCGGTCTTAGGAAATTCCGTGCGCCGCCGCGTGAACAAGCGAAGTTATCCTCGATGTTTAGGGCGTCGGGTCGGCCCGGGTTGACGCGACTCGTCACCGCTGACACAATGTTTGAAACACAAGGATTTACTGAATACATTGCGTATTCAGTTATAAAAGCAATATGATTACGCAATGGTCCCCGATGTGTCCACCACCATGAGAGAGAGAGCAAATTCAACACAATTATGTAATTTCAGAAATGGAATGTAATGTTTAAAAAAAATACATAATACACGAGAAATTTTAGTGATCACATTAGTTTTATTTAAACTATAACAAACAAATATACACAAACAGTTTATTTTGACGTGACTAAATGCACCCCAACAGCGAGGTATGCACAGAGGGCCCATACACAGTCTTTTTACAGCAGCCAAAATGGCTGCTAGAACGTTTTAACTATTCTTATCTTCAACAAATATACAAATATTTAAGATTTCTACACGATGATGACCATGACAATGGTCAAAAGTATCTGCCAAGATGGCTGCTCACACATTGCATCTATGTCTTCGAAGTTGGCCAAGACGTTGGCCATGATGGTCACCATTGCATTTCATCCCTCCCCAACTAATTCACTACTTTAAAGACATTACTATCTTTGATGATGACCAAGATCAAAGATCGCCGTCACTGCATTTCCTCCTACCTTCGCCCTTGCTCCTTCATGCAAGAGATGCTTCAGTATCTTCTTCAATATATATTTTTAGCTTTTTTCAAGACATTGGACACGAGACAGCAGCCAAAATGGCCACCTAAATCCGTCTTACATACACGTCTTCGATGTTGGCCAAGACATTGGCCCAAGGGGACCACCATTGCATTTCTTCTCATTAGACATCACCTAGATGGTCATAATCACCCCTCTTTCAATACTCACGTTTGCCTTAAGAGACATTATAAACTTTCTTAGCTAAGACTTCCGTCAAGATGTTGATCCCCAAGCATTATATTTTACCTTATTTAACCATCTCATTCTGAGTTATGACCGTGGTCTTGTGGTTAGCACTACAGCCTCATATCGCTCTCGTGGTTAACATTCCACCCACCGTAAACACTTTAGTACAAAAATATAAAAATAAATACAGTGATGCGATGGTGGCGCTCTCCAACAGCAACTACTGAAACTAACTGTGATGTTATCAGCGCTGCCAGTGCGGCCTGCATGTGGACTCCAGAACCAACATGGACGCCGAGAGGGAGGGAACATCCCTCCAGTCAATAACCACTCCTCAAGACCTCCATCTCAATAAATTAATACATACTTGACATGGTGAGAGGGAGGTGGTGATGAGTATTGGCGAGTCATAGAGGGAAGGGTAAAAGGGATAACACACCTTTTGGTTTTAATTGGGAATGGTGAGTATTACACACTTAATTAAGATTATATGGGATTCTTAAATAACATTTAGTGACTGGTGTGGAGAGGGGAAGGGGATGGAAGTGCAATTGTTGTCTAGTTATAGTGAGATTGAGGAGAGGGGTTACACACACCACTTAGGTGTGATGAGTCATTCACACTTTTCAAGATTTATGGGATTCTCAATAATACTATGAGAACATTGATGAAGGGGAGGGGGTGGTAGTGCAGGTGGCGGTGTTTCATGGTGGTGGGGGAAAAGATTGGTTTGTAGTGCAGTTGTTGGTGAGTCATATGTTTGGGAGAGGGAGTGGGTGATTGGACATGTGCGCACTTAATTTGACTTAATGTGTTTTTAATTGCCAAGTGATTAAAGGGGATGGTAAAGGTCACTAACTAATATAAATGGGTTCTTAGTTGGCCTTTTGTGTGGTCCAGATCCGCCCTGATCTCACTACTAATGTTTTTGGAGAGTCTTTTCCTGGCAAAAAAAAATGAAAATAATAAATACCGGGTAAAAATTATAGACTGAGATCAAATTAAGACATAATATTGATGAATTAAGTACTAAAGCAGATTCGTTCTGAATGAAAAATATAAGTAAAAAAGGTAGTGTATTTTATTAGTTTGTTAATTAATAATAAACACTTAATATTTACAATGTGAATAAATTTTATGTTGAAGACGTTAGTGTTGTCAGCTTATCCACGAATGACATACCCTCCTAGGGAAACACACGGCCTACCTGAAACTTGTTCTCGTCACAGTACTCCCGTTGTCTCGGCGACGTCCTGGGACGATGAAAGCCGGCGAACAACCGGGGCTGCTTGTGGATGGAGATGAAGGCCGGTCCTCGCCAGCATCCCCCGCCCGCGGTGACTATGGATCAGGTGGGCGTGGCCGGGCGGGGGGAGGAGGGGGTGTGGCACCCGAGGCAGCGACGCTGCCAGACGTCATCGGCACCGCTGGGCAGACAGACCCCCACATCATTCTGTGGCCCCCTTGCTAGAAGTCACGATGCCCCCCCTTTTTTCTAACAGAGATAAAAAAAATGTTTTTTGTTTCCTTTATGTACATTGTTTTAGTTATATATATATACATATATTTTAACATTTTCACGATTATTTTTAAAACACATTAAAACTAGTTTTAAGTCAGTGTTTTGATTGTCAACGTAAATTTATTTTGAAAAATGGCAAATAAATGAGTGTAAGTGTCAACATGGTGTCACGTCAATTGGTTTTGGTTTTTTTTACTCACAGTTGTAGATTCAGGCACGTTCTGTACGCACAGCATATTCCGAATAATATTACTCTGGTGTGATATTTCATCGGTAACTAAATTTAGGCCTTACACACCCGCTCTTGCACAACACCGCGTTTCCCTTCGCGATCGTCACGTACATAATCTGTCACATGCAACTCGAAGTATCAGCAACCACATGAAGTTGTTAAGATAATACTGTTGGCGGAACAACATTTAGCAGAAGAATATTTGGACCGTTCGCATTATACGTTTGAGACAAGTTACGTGGCAGAGACAATAATTCGCCTCCTACGCCGACGTCAGTCGTGGCACACGAAATTTTACTCGTTGCAGTCGTCGTTTCGAAATTTTATGGAGGTACCACACTAGTGGATGGGGTCAGATGACTTGTCTTCCAATTGGGGTCAAACCCGGTATTTTTACGCAGTAAAGGAAAAAACGTACGAGCACCAGAGTGGTAAATCCTTGTAGTTCTCCCGTTTTCTCCACACCTTCGATATTTCATCGTACCCTTGGCCGAGCCATGAAAAAAAAAAAAAAAAAAACTGATTCAAAGCCAGATGTGCATTCAAACTTTTGAAGCGATGTGATGATAAAATATTTGCACATGAAGAGAGGAATACATTACTGTAGGCAGCCACGGCCTTGAGGCTTGACAGTGTTTTATTTAGTGGCTGTGAATATGATAATGTTTATCCTGAGATCAAAAATAGTCACATTTTTATAAAAAGGTCATGTTATTAAAGTCTGAAACTCATTTACTGAACTTAGTTTGTACAATCAACTTCTGGTTTCCTAAATCACGTGTTTTTCATTAGGGGCATACCTATATCTACCGAACCCTTAGTGGTATTATACTGGAAGCTTCAAACACGCCCTAAAATACTTCTTGAGATATAAAAAAATTCACCGCCAATTCTTTTTTATTAAAGAATCTATACAAATTAACAAAGAATTAAAAAAATCAGAGGATAATAAATATACTACGCTAAAAACATTTACTGATATTTAAGAATGTTATGTTTAAGTAACTAAAGATTTTTAAGACACTTTTTTTCTTACACATTTATTACCAAATTACGATATTTATTAAATCACAAGATAATCTTGCCGGTGTTTTTCCTCCCCAAAATCGACTGATTCATATAGTACTTTCTTTGCTTTAACGTTTTATTCTAAATAAAATTTCTTAAATTAATGTTTAACTTTTTTCTATTTGTAGCCTATAGCCTTCATGGTTTAGTTTTATATTCCCATTAATGATTTAGGTTTTATCATTTTATAACGTAATTGAAAGTGTAGGGTTGTCTGTTTTATACTTTAGGGCTCCACTTGGTAGGTATGCCAAATTATGTGCGGGTCATGTAATCTCCGTTTTATACTGTTGAGCGCGATGTATGTTATATATAGGCTGGTTGGCGTTGGGTTAAATATATTTTTAACAATCACTATGCTTAAAATGTGAACAATATTCTTTACCCAACTCTATGGAAAATAATTTATTCAACCAGCAACCAACCCCAAGGGATGCAATCTTGATCTCACAGTGCACGTGGAAGAAGTAAATAAAATATAACGTATATTTGAGATGACTGAAATAAATTTATTTATATATTTTTTGTAATGCAACAGCAATATTAATTGCACACTTTGTGTAACCAGGGATAGTCATAAACAAAAACAATCAGGATTAAATACCAATATAACTTGAGACAAACTTTCACTGAAGTTCAATATCAAAATTGGATAACAAGAACGTCATATTCTGAGGCTTGATAATGTACCGAAATTGGGATGGCAAAATAGTTTACACAAATGTTTATTACATTGGTTCCTCAAAAAACTTATTCCAGGGATTATTACAAATTTATATAAACGCACAGTAGGGATTGAAATAAGGGTTTGATTCTAGCTCCAGCTAGAGATATCAGTGGTGAACAAAATATCATTTACCCCGAACCTATGGATCCACAAGTGTTCTCTATCTGCAATTTCAATAAATGATTAAAAATAGAAATACATGACTTACCGTTTTAAGGTTAGCGTCAATAATAGACGGGATTTTCTAGTTCATAAAAATATTTAGTTTGTTGCATTTGGCCTCGCCGTTAGGAAATAATGACGTTGGCGTCACTTGCACCGACTTTGATACATATATTGACTATAGGACTATAGGAAACAGTAGTGACAATAGGAGATAAGGAACTTGCGGCGCTTCTGAAGCCACATGCACTCATAATGGCGGCCGAAGTCAGAAGGAAGTTTATATTTGAAATCGTTCATTGGTGCGCTGCTGCACTGAAGTCTCAGCGACAGACGCAGCAGACATAAGAAGAAAAAAAAAACAACGTAAACAATAGATTCAAAGTTCTGAAATATCATTTTTTTTTAAAAATAAAAGTTAAAGTCAATGTCCACACTTTAAATAAAACAGTAGATTATAACTACGTGATATACGACAATGCCCTTAGAGAGGCCAAGGTAATCCCACCAGGAACGGGACACTAGTCAGATCATATAATATGTTCATAAATCAAGTCCAAATAAATCAAACACAAAATGTAGTAGAAGTGACTGAAAATACATAAATGTTAAATAAAATAATGATTAAAACGTTTTCACATAATGTGTGCCTCCTTTATTGCACAAAAGGGCAACCAATTATTATTATCATTTTTAACACAACGTGAATAGAAACGGAATACTTATTCTTTATGGTCAGTTTTTCTCTTTCATTTTTATATTTTCCTAACTAAATTTTTGAAAAGTTTTGATTTACAGATTTTTTTTTTACTTTTCATTAATTTCCAAGATCCTTGACAAGTGTAATGATATACTAACCACCCGAAATTATTGATTTAAACCTAACCATCGTTATATTTTACTTCATTAACCAGATCATTATGTATGTTGTTATCAAATCTCAATGCACATGACTTTTTAACTGTTAGACAATTTCCTAGTTTTCAAATGTGAAAAACAGAAGTTATTATTTTTTTTTAAGTCGAGACCTGCATAGTTTTCGTTACATTCCGTTGTTACGCAGGAATCCGCAGACTTGTGCAATATCAGGTCAAACTCAGGTGTTCATTGCTGCCCATTTCATTGTCTTTCCTTGTTACACAGGTTTCGATAACATAGCTTCTAGGTGTTTAGTCATTGGCTTCCAAAAAAGGGTCATTTACAAACTTGGCTGCTGCGAAACAATTAAGCCATTTTTGCAGGTTTTTAATTATTTTTATAATAAGTAGCTAAACCTCCCGTTTTCAGAATTATTTTAAAAATTAATATCCTAGCCTCTAATTCTCTTTTTTTTAAACCAATAAGAAAATTATTCTGTTCTTTCTTGTTTATCATTTACTAGCAAGTACCCGGCGTTACTCGGGCAAAACACATCGTAATATAAGGAACGTCAGTACCTAGTTTCAAGTCTGTAGGACCTATTTGAAAACGGGAAATTTTGATTTTATATTCCTACTGATTGCACAATCTCGGTGCATCAAGGCTACGCACCAGCAAAACCAAGATGCAATCTTCAGCTTCATTTTGTGGGTAGGCAGGTAACCCCTAGGCAAGACGTGACGGACGCACCAAAAAATACCGCGACATCTATTGGCGAAGTTCTAAACTAAACTGTTATTAGCGTCTTTAGTTTGCTAGCAGCCGCGAACTTCACTAAGCTGATGGGTTTCGCCAAGAAGAAGGATAGGAAGTTTTCAGACCTTTCAATGTGACCATTTGGCGGACATACAGAAATGACACAAACTCAATGTTTGACTGTCTATGAACCACCTCCTATGATTGTCTACTATAAAAATTAATTTATCTCTTTTTTTACTCCCTTAGGGGTGGTACTTCATAATTATTTGTAGCCTGTCACTCTCTGGACCATAAACTTTCTATATGCAGAAAAATCACGTCAATCCGTTGCTCCGTTGCTGGGTGAAAGAAGGACAAACAGTCAAATACACTTTCGCATTTATAACATTAGTTGGGATAACGTATTGGTTGATTATATAATCAATTTTGGATGACTTAGTTTTGAAACCCAATAGAAATGTGTTCTACGTGTCGAATTAAACATTTTCAAACTAAATGACAACCTTAAAAGGTAAGCGGGGATTTCTGCTACTGGAACCCGCGCGCAGCTTGGTATTTAGCTTTTTGCCGCCGCTGGTTCACAAATTATTATTACTTTTTCTCTTTTTTTTTTCCTTTCGGGTTTTACTCCTCCCCCCCCCCCCCCCCAAACGCCAGAACTTTTGGACCAGCATACTCCATCTCTCGTAACTTTGGTTCGTTCCCCTTCTCCTTCTTCTTCCCCCTCCTCTCTACGACACTTCTTTCTCTCAATATACTCCCACCTTCTCCTTTCCAACATCCCCTCCCTTCGTTTCCCTGGGCCCGCAGATCCTGGTTCGCCCTGGGCCGTTCGTCTTGCCGATAAAGTTTGAGATCGATTGGACGACGGGGTGAAGGCAGATAAGATAGCTGAGTCGCGCGCACCGCCTGTCCGGGATATCTACACTGTTAGAAATTACATTTAAATCCCTCATTTTTCGGGTAGGTAATAAATGTGAGAATTTTTTTTCGAACCACTTTAGAATGAGAGCATTCGTCTAAATATTAGGGAAAAAAATGACTAAGGGGAAAAAAAACCTTTTGGCACTCCTTACATGCGTAGGTAGATTTCGAAGTACCTACTTATTCTGGGTAACATTTTGAAGGTTTTTAAACAAACCTAACGTATTTGATATTTTGACTACTAATGAAGTTTTTTTTGTGTGATTAAACCCCTGATTTTACCACCCATTACATTAATGATAATTCGTTTAAATTATTTAAGGTGAAAGTTGGAGACAATATTTTATGGTTTTACATAAAATAAGAACGGATTTAATAGTAGGTACATATTGTAGGGCAATAATATATATATATATATATTTTAATTCTACCACTGGGTTTTATCCCCTTGCTGCTATGGGCTATTTTATCAAAAAATGTTTTAGACAAAAGGTAAATAAATATATACCATTTACAAATAATCTGAAAGGATTCTGTAGTGTGCCTAATGATTGGGTTATGAAAATTTTTGTCCTATTTTTTTCCACCCCTTGCGGCAATGGTTGTTCCTATCAAAAATGTAGGTATACAGAAAAATGTTTTTGGTATTACTCTTACAGTTAATAATACGTTCAAACGGATTGCGATACCGGTATATTAATGGTAGTTATAGCGATTTTTCGGGTTTTTCCAAAAACCTTCTACCCCTTTGGTGTAATTTCCCCCATTAACGAACTCAACCACGATTTTCCATTACTATATTTTATGTAGCAGTTAGGAAGTGATTCGTTCAAAATTACGGCAGTTGTCGTGTTCAAACATTATATAGGTATATTTTTGAGTTTACGAGGGTTTTGGGGTATATGGACTAGGAAACGAAAAACTACATAAACATTTTCCGCAAGTCCCAAAATGGTAACGACTACAATAGGTAGTAGTATTTCTGCGAAATCTACCTTAAAAAAAGGGCGAAGTTTGGGTACACGCCGTAAATTTTTCAAGAAATTTTTACTTATATTCTGGCGAAATTTTTATTCCTTACTTTGGGTCCTAGTAATGCACTGTAAGCTCTTCACAATGACATCCGAATCAATGCCTTAGCTAAACGCGCGTCCACGTTTATAATTTTACACAAAACTAATTCAAACAATCATGTTTGTGTGCCTACTCTAGCACGATGATGTTGCAGGCAAAAAAAAATTATTTCACGAGAAACATGTACAGACATGATGATCTATCCGTTTTAGGAAAAACCACTGTTGTTGCAATATTAGTCTCCTAGTTATGCGCGATACAAATCTGACAGTATTTTGTCACACAAGAAAGTTCGACCGAATATCACTGTAATGAACTGACACGTCCAAAGAGAAGGTTAAAATTTTTCGTTTGCACGTCATACTAAATGTTAGTAGAAATTGAAGTATTAGAAATGTTTCGATATTATATGTATTTTTTATATAGTTGCTTAATTTTTACGACACAAAACCTTTGCTTTAAGGTTATAAGCACAATGAAACTTGCAAAAAGTGTGTAGTTAATGTATTATTTAACCATAAATCATAAATAATCAATTAAAATGTGTCAACCGCAAAGTTTTAAATGATATTTTAAAAGGTACGAAATATTTCCAATTATTACATTTATATAAAAGTTTAGGAAGTTGAGTGATTAGTGGATAAAAACTGTTTTTAATTTTTTACGTGTTTTTTTTTACTGTGATAGGAGGCAAATTTCTCGCTATAGCAGTTAGTAAAAAAAATCGTATTTTTTTACCCAAACTATTTAGCACGTAAAATAAATTAAGAGTGATTCTCAGTTACAGAGAAGCAAATCTTTGTAGAAATTTAGCCGTATTCCGACTTCGACTTCTATTTTTCTGCTGCAATCAGGTTAATATGCACTTTTAAGGAAGAATATATTTCATAGTTAACAAGTTTTTCAATAATTGTTTGATATTTTCAAGATGATTCTTGGGAGTTCATTTGCCAAAATATGTGAACTAGTACCTACTCGCGAATACAAAAAATATTGGAAGATTTAAGAAAATCCCTGAATAATTCGTAATCAGCGTTTTTCATTAATAAAAGCCGATAATTTACAGTGAAATGACATGACACAGTTATGAAACTGACGCATAGGTACCTACGTGGTGCAACTGAAAATTAAATGTTTTTTTTATTTTATTTAAAGGAATTCTTAACTTACAGATCTAAATTAAGACAATATGTACAAAACTAAATCTCTCTCTGTTGCTTAAATTTAGCGTAGTTTTATGTAGAAATATATTTTTACTGCAAGAAAAGCCAATAAAATAAATTAAATTTAACACAATAATAAAGTGTATACGCAATTGTCAAACAATTGTGAGTAGTATAAATATAATAATGGTAAATAAAAATTTGGAAATATAAAAAAAACACAGAAATCAAATTATTATTATTAAATTTATTAATTATGTAATTAATTATTATGCAATTCCAAATACGAAGCCGAAACGTTAAAAACCAAATAAAACAAAACGTATAGTCTTGTTATACATCTTATGTCAAATTTTAAAGTTGCCGACATATTCTTCTGCCACTGTTTAACTGTCAATAGTGTTTTTAGATGACTTTATTAGTCTATGAAAAGTGCACTGTGCACAGGTTCAAATTGTGGTGTCGTGGCGTAAACAGTCATCATAAATTGTGTATCACGGCCACCATATTCTTCGTGAACATTGACCTTGACCTTGAGAATTTCAGATAACCTTGCCCAAGCTCACTTATATTGAATTCCGCCATATTGGATTTTAGGACTTTCTACCAACTTTGATTATAGAACTTTCCACCGACTTGAATTAAACATTTCGTTTTCTAGAACTTTCCACAAATTTTTATTTCGTAATGTCTGCCATATTGGAAATTTTGTAATTATAAAAAAAAATTAAAATTTTTTTAAAATTTTTTTAATAAAAATGATCTGGTCATGGACCATGGAGTCCTCAGTACAAAAAACTGAGGACATGAGATTAAAAATGGCGATTGATTCGTTCTCCATGGAGGCTACCAGTAGGTAGACCCTCCACGAATACCAAGAAATTAATATAATGACGACCAGTATTATATCATGGTATCCATGTGGGATTCCACCGTCTAGTTTTCTTCAACTAGAGTTCACTGAAACAATAATGGTTATTTTTTTTACCTGTTAGAATGCAGTGGTTTCAATCACTAGATCTCCGATCCTCGTAGCATCCGCCATATTGTAGGCTATCTTGACCGTCATTGAACAAGTATCTAATCAAGGACAGGATTCGATTCACTCTTTCTCTCTCTCACTATATATATAATGTATATGCAGAAGAAGGTTATTTTAACTTATTTAGGTGGAGGGGAAGATGAAATGTTCAAGTATGAAATTAATTATGTCTATGAAGTGGATAGGCTATCACCTGCAAAGAGATGGCTACCAGAATCGTCACTATATCTAAGTCAGAAATAGCGAGAACAGCGCGCCACCATCTTTAATTTTCAAAATGGCCACCAGGATTATTAGTGTCTTCTTAAGATAGTTGTTTTCTCGCCGCTAGGGTATATTAAAAGAATTGGCTGCTAGACCACGCCACAAGTCGCCACTAGGGTATCAAAATGGCGGTCAGAAAAAAATTCAATAAATAATCATTAATGGGCCTAGCACCCCCTCGCCCCCCCTTCACCCCCCCCCCCGGGTGTTTGTGGGGGAGGGAGGGCCATCCAGTTAGAGGGTGAGAGATTACTAGAACAATAGAACAAAATGATTAATGAATGTAGTGGTAGTGGAGAGGGGTGGGAGAGAGGGGTGGAAGGGGTAACGTAAAAGTGATTAATTACCTTATTTGCATATCATTTGTGGCTCCAGAACCTGCTCGCTCACCCTACTGTCTTGTTCTGTTCGATTTCCATAAATATAGTGTGCCTCTAATAATGTATGTTTTTTTTAGTAATCGTTATCTGTTATTTAATTGTTATTGACTTAAGTATGGTAGAAAATTAATTTAAAAATTGTCAAATTACTTTGGTGAATATACACAAAAAAATCCATTAAACTTTCAGGAAAAAAATTAAAAAAGAAGCTTATTTGAATGAAATTGTGAAAAGGTATTATTTTATTTAGAAGTTTCATGGACCAGATTTATTCATCTCTGTAACACAAATTTTTGGTTGTATGTGCTTATTTTATGACGACATTGGTACCGTGATTATTACTTACTAAAGACTGGTAATTTTAATATGGAATATTATGTTTAAACACATTTGCTTCTATTTTAAATTAACTTAATGAACAATAAAATTAATTATCTGTACTAAATTGAATACATTTGTAGATAACTGAGTGTTTCATAAGCTGTTTCAAGTGGCTGAAAGAGAGAAAATTGTATTTCAATGCATACAAACAATAATGTAAGGCACGAAGCGTTGTTTGCTGCCAAGTCGAAAATACAAAACAATTTACAATACCCGAATTTATCCATTACTTACATGCTACCAGTCTTTATTAAGGAGTTTTTAAGGATTATTGGTGAAAACAGGGCGGTTATGTCGCGCCGGATCCTGTTCCCTGCTCGTGGCGCCGCTCTCGGCGATAGCGACGTGACAGTTGACTAACCGCGAGGCGATAATGCTGACCCTTCCTCGGTCCCCGTTCGCTGCGAAGGGCACCTTCCGAACCCGTGTTATCGGTGACACGTGACCGAAAGTAACCTCCGGTGCGCTCCAGATAAGGCGGCAAAGGCGAGGCATAGCGACGCTATCTCGTCCGGTGACCAAACCCCCTTCTCACCCCACCACCCCCTCACAATCATTTACCACCCCTCCCACGGGCGTATCCGAGCAGCAGCGAACCGATAGAATTTTATGTTTCGCACCTTTGGCTTAGTCTTCCGTTACAATTTCTACCCGTTTTTTTGTGCCTTTTTTTTTTTTAAACCATACCACCTTACCACCCCAGTTTTTAATTATTCATTATCTGGTAACTTAAGTTTGTTACGACTTTTTAATTCCACCACACACTGTAATTCGTCGCTAAACTAGTATGTATTTTATGAATGACCGACAAAAATATTTATAAATATAAACGTTCAAATTTTTATTATATTTATTATTTTAATCCCCGTAGTTGCAAAGTACAATAAACGATATAGGCTTACCTTATAATTTGTAACCGGCTTACAATAAAAACCTTAGGCCTTAGGCATCAGCCTTCGTGATGGTTAAAACAAATATTTTATTTAGCTTGGTATTTTTTCAGAGCAGTAGATTTAAAAAAAATTTTTTTTCAAGGATATTCATAGTAGAGGGAAAGAGGGGCTACGAGTGCAACGTATTTCTTAAGGGACTACAGTTCTGGTGGCGACGGCTTGCCAATCATAAGAATTCGGCCATCTTGGACTCAAAATCCTTCAACGTTCTTCAAAAATTACTAAAAATAACTCAAAATTCCTAGAAATTTCCCGTTTTTTTTTTCAATGGAATAATTCTCGTTTTGAGGGAAAATTGACTGTTTTATTCTATAAAAATCAAAAATTCTAAATTCGGAATGTCTCAAATAACTTAGGCCTTTGAAAGAACCAAAATTCCTATATAAAAGGCTTAAGACTCTTAAAAACCATGCCTCGCCGAGGTCACGACATACACTTTGACCATTAACCTGAAATTCTTTCATTTATTTCCAAAAATATAAAAAATAGCTTACGTCACACCAGCTATCTTGGATTCTAAAAACTTAGCACTTATCGTTATGCCTGCCATCTTGAAAATACGTAATTTTTAATCAAGAAATGCGGGAAAAATTCCAAATATCATAAAAAACATAATTGGTGAAAATAATGATTGCTTCGATCGATATTCGTCTTTGGTTCGATTCTCGACAGTGACAAGAGAAACTAAAGCTTAAAATCGAATTAAATTATTTTTATTTTATTCCACATTTGAATAAAGAAAGGTCAGCGAAATGTAACTTTCAGTTTAGTTAGATAAGTTTTAACATGTCTACGTATCCACTGACATGTAAGTTAAAAAGATATATATTGTTTTCTACTACATGAAAAGTGAATGCACAATTATTTAGTTTTCATAAAGTAGGGCCTACATTATTAATGAGGTGAAAATAAATTAGATTTTATTTCAGCTTGCATACAAAGAAATAAAATTAAACAGTAAATAAGTAACGCATTAAGCATGTTCTACATTAAAAAGAAACAAGCCCGTGTTTTAACATTTTTTTTCAAAATATGCTCCCTAGCGCAGTTAAAATATTGGGTTTTTTAATTGAGGTTAAAATAGGAGAGAGAAATATATACAAGGGACTAGCTGACCCGGCCACGCGTTGCTGTGGCTAAAGTTTTTGTTATATTACATTATAGTAAACAATCTAAGAGGAACAATAAGAGAATGTGTAATATGGTGATCTCCTTATTTGACTTTCTACTACTACAACCCTTTAGTACAATGAAATTATTTACGAACAAAGACGAAAATGTTGATGTTGGTATACAAATTCACTGGATTGAGATTTGAAGGGGAAGTACGTTGAACACAATTAATTAAAATGTTCTTACACTTGATATTAAGCAGAAATCAATAGGTACAAAATAAAAATTTATCAGATTTAATATTTCCATTTAATTTTATAACAAATATAAGTATATTACAGTATAATACAGTAAATAACATGTGACGCTTAAACTCATGAATGAGGTAGGCAAGGCAGACAGTCTTAAACTTTTAAACATTAATATCTATTTTTTTGAATTATAAATACTTTCAATTTCAATTTAATTTAACACCAATCGGTGCACAATGTTTTTGGTTAACCTGTCTTTAGCTAACACAAATAGATTCGACGGTTTCCCAACACGTGAACACGCAACATATAGTTGCCCATGAGAAAAACATGGATTTTCCAAATCTAAACCACAAATGGACATTGTTTGACCTTGAGATTTATTTATAGACATGGCGAAAGCTAAACGAATTGGAAACTGTAGCCTTTTGAAGGGTATGGTAGAATCTGATGGTATCATCGGAATACGTGGCAGCAGGACCACTTTTCCTTTAAACTTCCCAGCCAAAATGGTTGCTTCAAGAATGTTCCCGGTGATCTTTTTGATGACCAAACGCGTACCGTTACATAATTGAGGTGGATTCAAATTACGGAGGAGAATAATAGGAGAACCAATCTTTAATCGAAGATTATGTGGTGGCATTCCAGGGATATCTAATGAATTTAAAAATTCAATCGGAAAATTTACACTTTCATTTTCATCAACAACAGTATCGATTGATTTAAAAGACATCAGATCGCCTGGTAACAACTGTTGTATCTGGAAGTTAATTTCGTCAACATCAACGTTTTTGGCTGCCAAAATCGCCCGTTGACTAAGCCATTCATGATTCAAATAATTATTCTGTATATCCGGGAAAATACTCTGAATCAATTCATTTTTATCCTGAACAACAGTGCAAAAATTGTCTGGTAGTTTAATGCATTGCGTATTTGGTTGTAGTTCTATTTTACCGTTCCCAATATCTAGTAGTTGTTCGGATAATATTTGTGCTGATGGATCATTTTGCAATTGTACTCGTATATTTATGGTCAATCGAAGTGTTTCAACACTTCGCCATAAGAATGATTGTTTCAAACATGCATTAATCTCATCCGCGAAAGTAGAGCGAGGTATAACCGGTAAGGTCTGCCGGAAGTCACCAGACAAAAGTAAGATAGCACCACCGAAAAGTTTATTATTGCTGTTTAAATCTTGCATAGTTCTGTTTAATGCTTCAAGTGAATAATTTTGTGCCATTGTGCACTCATCCCAAATTATTATAGAACTCTTCCGCAACACTGCAGCTATTCTACTATTCTTTTTGATGTTACACATTGCATCTGGTTTATTATGAACGTCCAATGGCAGCTTGAATGTTGAATGTGCTGTTCGCCCACCATCCAGTAAAGTAGCCGCAATGCCTGACGATGCTACTGCTAATGCGATTTTTTGTTGCGACTGTATTTTGGCAAGAATCAACGATATTAAAAATGTCTTACCGGTTCCACCGGGTGCATCCAAGAAAAAAAAACCGCCTTGTTCAGCAGCAACAGCCAGCATAATCCGATCATAAATAATTTTTTGTTCTGCTGTCAGTAATGGTTCACTGTTCATGATAATTGTTGCTAAACTTCCATGGTCATATTGATTTTCTCGTTGTAAATCGGTATTGACTAAGTCGGTGGCTGGACGATTAGGTGATGGCATACCATAATGATTAAGTTGTAAATTTGAAATAAGAACACATAAATCCTCGATCAAGACCAATGCTTCATTGTACATCTCTGGTGTATAATCTATGTTTTGGCATTGATTTGTTTGTCTAATTCGGTGCAAGATGTCTTCTGTCATACAATTTTTATATTTTTCCCACAAAGTTTGTGCTTGCGAGGGATAACATGTCGTCAAAATAATTGCAAACAACTGACGAATGTTATTCGGTGTTGATGTCAACACAGCATCAGCAAGCGTTAAGTCCCAATGGTTATCGTCTTCTAGCAATTGCAGTTCACGACATGCATCCTGGTATGTATTGAATACTCGACCATTAACTGTTCGTAAAAATTCAAAAGACGTTGGTCCGGGAACATTCACCATTAACAAACGTAAATAGAAGCACTCACGTTGCTTTGGATGTACCGTGTAAAGTCTCCCCAATGTCTTAGCTTTGAATATGCCTGTAATGGAAGGATGTGGTTTTACTTGTTTCCGTGGCTCCCATTTTTTACTGGATTTGTTCCATGTGAAATAACGTGGAACATCACCATACACCAATGTCTTCGCGAATTGGCCAAAAACATCAGGTTTTTGACACAATGTAAAAAATTCAGTTAGAGTCGTTTTCGGAGCTTCGAACGCTCTTTGGAGAACATTTTCTTCAGTGAAGTATACACGTTGACCGTTTTCAAGATGTATTGCCAGATGTTGGACAGCAGGATCTCTTTCGTGGATGGGAAAGCTGAGAATATGCCAAATAGCTTCATTGCTGCTAATGTATCTGCCCATTTGGTATCGTGCTATTTCGTCATTTTTATTTATGTTTTGTACTTCAAATATGGCCAAATCACTGCCTTTGTTTACATATTTACAAATATACTTAATTGATTTAACAGAACTGCAAAGCTCAACATTGATATGAGCTTTGTAAGTTTTTGAAAGTAGTGGTGAGTATGGTACCACCCACTGATTATCAAACTCATTTCGATTTGGAAAGTTCGGCAGTCGCATTGTAAATGTGTGGCCACCATTCTCAGTACTTCTGCGGCGATACATTGGATAACCATCAATATCCGTGATCGTGTCATTCGTATGCGGCTTTGGGAAGTTTTTTTTACATTTTCCATTTTCCATGCACGGTGACGTCATGTTGAAAGCACCGAATGGCCCATGGATCATGTGTTTGGTGACAATATCAAATAATTCTTGATCAATTAATGGGTCTGGAATTTCGGCTGAAATTATTTGATCGATTTCTTCAGGACGGATTCTATCTTTAAGCCAAACCAAAATGTGGGCATGAGGCAAACCTCGCTTTTGCCACTCTATCGTATACAGCCAACAACGTGTGATACCAAAAATTGAATATTTAACAATAAAATCAATTAAGGATTTCAATTTTTGTTTAAACACACGTGCAGTTAAATCATGACGATGAATGGCTTGTTGTCCTGGCAATAGTAAAGTTTGTATCTCTTCCCAATTCGGATTACATGTGAATGTAATAAATAAATCCGGTCGGCCGTAATGACGTACGTAAGTCATCGCATCTTGTATGTATTCCTGCATGTTCCGTGGACTGCCGATGTAGCTTGAAGGTAAAATGAAAGCATTACCGATGTCATTGGGATTTAAATTTCCATCGATGTTTCCAGCAACAGCATCTCGTAAGTGAATATATTCTTCCGATCGTAGTTTTGCCTGGTTGAATCGAAGGAATCGCAAGCGTTCGCTTTCGACCTTAGCATACATATCAACAATGTATTGATGGAACAGCTGACGATATCGAAGGATATAATTGTATTGATGTTGTCTAACCATTATTCGGTGGGCGTAGTAGTTCATTGAGCTAACTTTATTATTTCTGTAATCACCTAAAAAAATAAAAAAATAAAATGCAATACGAAATTAAAATCTATACATACAGTAAGAAAGTAAATAGATAATTGTCAAACTTACCGGTATTTGGATCATACTGTTTGATATTAAGGTGATATTCATCTTGTCCTTGCCAAAATATCAATGGATATTGTAGTGCGTCATATGAACGGTGTAGATCCGAAATCGTACTGACAGTGTTGTCTCGCCGTGTAATTTTTATAGATCTTTTGTCAACTGGATCACCAACCATGATAACAGCAACCTCATCAACAGTTGGAGCGTTGAATCTACCAGCATGTTCACCTAATGGAACTTTGTCGGCTTTTATGACGATTTGATAATTGTCATTTTGCAGTCGTGGCGAAACTCTTTTGATCAATTGAATTAGTTGATTGTGATCTTCTAAAAATTTTTCCAATAATATCACAATTGCTCTTTCCTCTGCTTGTTCAATAAAATTATACAGGCACCGAGTCGTCACGCGCTCTTCACAATCGCCCATAAAATAAATTTGAAGAAATTTCGGATTGTTATCAGGCATTGGCATCAGTGATCCGATTTTATGGTACACCTGGCCTTGAATTTTGAATGTAGTTTCAAAATTACGTCCATCGGATGCACGATCGCAAATTTTAGTTGCCCCAAATGACGTCATTTGGAAGCAAGAATTAAATTTGCGTATCTTACGCAAAAATAATTTGGAATCATCTGAATTGCCAGTAAGAAGGGATAATAAAGGCTCCGGCGGAGCGGGTAGAGGTGACAGCACAACTTTTCCTGATGCGCAGCACATGCCGTCTGCTTCATTCCGAAATTTCAATGCCTGACAATATTGACATACTTTATCCATTCCACCGATAGCAATTTTTGAATGCGCTGAGTAGTTAATATCTGGTGCATATTCAAAGGCAAGCCGAACGAATGATGCACGTGTTAATGAGCGGCTGATCCGTTGCCTTTGTCGATCTAGTACTCGTACTGTAGCTATGTTTCGTTTTCGTGCCGCTCTTGTTCTCGTAATATTCTGTTGCAGACGTTCGTCACGCTGTTCTTGAGATTCTTGTGCACGACTTTCTGCAGTCCTGATTCTTTGAGCTGCATTTCTTGTTTCGATTTGTTCTGGTAATTGCTGAGCTCTTTCAACACGTTTGCGTCGTGACCCTTTGCTGCTCGCGTTGTTGAGGTTAGATTTTTTCGGTGGCATTTGACTGAAAATAATAATTTAAACGTTTAAATATTAGAAAGAGGAACTGAAAAACATGTTATCATAGCACATTGAAATAATAAGTGCAAAATAATTTTCAATGGAGGTTAAATAAAAATAATATAAAAATTTTTGTACAATTATTGAAAAAGTGTGGGGAGCTTTGTGCCATTTTCTCATTGATATATTATTTAACTTTTATAAAACTATGTGATATTACTTACATGTATAAATTGAAATTATTGTTCCTGTGCTCCTACTGTGGCTATGTCTCGTTCTCCTGCTGCTCTTGTTCTTATGATATTCTCTTGAAGACGTTCGTTACATTGTTCTTGAGATTCTTGTGCATGACCTTCTGCTGTCCTGATTCTTTGAGCTGGATTTCTTGATTCAATTTGTTCTGCCAACTGATGGGCTCTTTTAATACGTTTGCGTCGTGCCTCTCTCGTGCTCGCGTTGTTGAGGTTAGATTTTTTCCATGGCATTTGACTGAAAATAATAAATTAATCGTTTAAATATTTGAAAAAAAAATTTAAAATCATTCTAATTAACTTTTATAATTATGTGATAATACTGACATGTACATATTTAAATTAGAGAGTTTAAATAATAATTTCAATAAGAATTGAAATACTAATTTAATCGTTTAAATATAAGAAAAAAAGTCTGAAAAACTTGTTATCATAGCACATTGAAATAATAAGTGCTAAATATTTTTTAATAGAGGTTAAATAAAAACAATAAAAAAAATATTTGTACAACTATTGAAAAAGTGTAGGAAATTGTGTATCATTTTTGCATTGACATTTTAATTAAATTTTATAATTATGTGATAATACTTACATACATATATTCAAATTAAATTATAAAGTTTTGATCAATGAAGCACCAATAAGTAAAAAACAGGATTAATTTCACTGTATTATCTTCATTATAATATGAATTCAATTTACACTTCAGTCTAAGTAACATGATAACACCAAAAATTTAAAAAGTAGCTTATATGACACGTTCGTAGATTTACCATAGCAGCGCCATCTATTGATTACTTACTCAACCCAGTCGAAAGGTATCGACATCTGTTAGAATCATTTGGAGTTAACAGATAAGAATTGAAATACTAATTTAATCGTTTAAATATAAGAAAAAAAATCTGAAAAACTTGTTATCATAGCACATTGAAATAATAAGTGCTAAATATTTTTTAATAGAGGTTAAATAAAAACAATAAAAAAAATTATTTGTACAACTATTGAAAATGTGTAGGAAATTGTGTATCATTTTTGCATTGACATTTTAATTAAATTTTATAATTATGTGATAATACTTACATACATATAACTGATGGGCTCTTTTAATACGTTTGCGTCGTGCCTCTCTGGTGCTCGCGTTGTTGAGGTTAGATTTTTTCATGGCATTTGACTGAAAATAATAAATTAATCGTTTAAATATTTGGAAAAAAAAATTGAAAATCATTCTAATTAACTTTTATAATTATGTGATAATACTGACATGTACATATTTAAATTATAGAGTTTAAATAATAATTTCAATAAGAATTGAAATACTAATTTAATCGTTTAAATATAAGAAAAAAAATCTGAAAAACTTGTTATCATAGCACATTGAAATAATAAGTGCTAAATATTTTTTAATAGAGGTTAAATAAAAACAATAAAAAAAAATATTTGTACAACTATTGAAAAAGTGTAGGAAATTGTGTATCATTTTTGCATTGACATTTTAATTAAATTTTATAATTATGTGATAATACTTACATACATATATTCAAATTAAATTATAAAGTTTTGATCAATGAAGCACAAATAAGTAAAAAACAGGATTAATTTCACTGTATTATCTTCATTATAATATGAATTCAATTTACACTTCAGTCTAAGTAACATGATAACACCAAAAATTTAAAATGTAGCTTATATGACACGTTCGTAGATTTACCATAGCAGCGCCATCTATTGATTACTTACTCAACCCAGTCGTAAGGTATTGACATCTGTTAGAATCATTTGGAGTTAACAGATAATTGTGACTGTCAAATAATAACAGACAAATAAATCGCAATAAATTAAAATTGCGACTATAATTTGAGATTTAAACTATCCTATCTCTCAAGTTGGATCGAACTGCACATGGTGTGCGAATTTTATTATAATCGGTTAAGTGGTTTAGGAGTCCATTGAGGACAAACATTGTGACACGAGATTTATATATATTAAGATTATATATTAGTACTTTAGAAATTCCAGACCTGAATGGTTTTTTGACAAATGAAACATTTTATTGTGGCTATTGCTTTCCACAAGATTGTTTCTAAATCATGACATACATTACTAACAGAGCTACAATATTAGCGCTATCCTGATAGCTGCTTAAAAATATCCGTCGGTGGTTAAATATTGCTACATAAATATCAACATTAGGGGCACTGCCGTGTTGGTACGATTTGTTTGGTTAAACAAATAAAAAAGTTTGAATGATTATATTTATTTTGATATTTTTTATGATAAAATTGAGTCATTAAATACCCTAAGGGTTTATGAGATGAGGAAAGATCACTGAAGGAAATAATGAGTGGAGGATTCAGCAGAACCCTGAAGGAAAAAAAAAAAAACCTTCACGGCAACGTCAGACACGTTTACCCAGTTTGAGAACAACTGGGACTCGACCCTGCGGGGAATCGAACCTCAAACACGTGGGCTCACGCCAGGCCGGTGCCTGGCGCTTAGAGGCGAAGAAGCGTGCGGTGCGCGAACCAGTGTCGCCCTTAGCGCCCCCGCGCTTCCAGCCAGGCGTCTTCCTCTAGAGGCAGAGTTATGAACCAAAATACACCATACTGGTTTCAAAATTTTCAAGCCATAACAATTTTTTTAACGTTTAATATTGAAATTTTGCCTTCGTTGTAGCAGAGATCAAACACTAAGAAATTTTCAAATACCTTAAAAAAGTGTCTATTGATAGTATTTTTATAGTTTCAGTCATTCCCGAAAAAAATAATTTTAACAATAAATGCAAATGACTTAACAGGGGCGACTATTAAGCCCACCCCACACGATGCCCATTTTCTGCTATAACTTCTGTTATACCCATGGGTATAAAAATTTTCATAAAAATTTGTATAGCAGAACCGCAGAAAGATTTCTTAACTACATACACACGATACCTAGAATGCTAACAGAAAACCAGCCAACGCAGTTGCCGACCAAAGCAAACATATCAGGGGAGGATAAACCTGTCGTAGTCAACTTATCAAAATACTGAAAAAAAAAGTGAAAGTTACACCTGTTTGTGTTAAAAATTATGTAACTTGCGGAAATATTATTTGATATTTTATCTTATATTTTTCATTTGCAAATAAATAACAAAATTTGTTTAGTATTTAAAAACAAATTAAGAGCAATTTTGGAATTACAAATATATTTTTAAGTTGTAGGTTAATTTCAAAATCTAAAAATATATAAATTTAAATGACACAAGGGACATTGGGTTTACTAAATGTAGTTTATGTACGGTTTAAATTCTAATATTAATTTAATTATACAGTTAATCAAGCTAATTTCATTGTAATAGTAAAAAAATGCTACCGATTCATATATGTTATATATAAGATTTATTGATTACTTATATATTTAACTACATAATTAGAGGAATTGTAACTAATATTTTTTTGTAACCCAGTGAGACAAATAAACACGCACATACCGCGTAATAAATTAAAATCTTAGGTGAAGAAAAACATTTTGCATGTTTTTTTTTTACCCTCACAGGTGTGTCGCTATGAAGTATCAGTTTATTCATTATTAATTTATGGACACTCGTTTCTTAATAAACGTTGGCGTTTTAATTATAAAATTAACTTTTGGTTTAAATTATTTGTGAACATGTGATTTTACTTTACTTTTTTAAAAGTAAAAATAAATCTAGGTACGTAGTACTATGAATAAAATCAATGGACTGAGACACCTAAATGTAGTTAATAATATTATATCATAAATTAATTCTAATAATTTATATTTGCAGAAAGCACAGTATGTACAATTTAATTATCTGTTATTTAAAAAAAAACTAAAAAAAAATTGGACTGATGAGGATTCGAACCACATTCAAAATCACCCTTCTACCGCTGCCATCGTGCTCTTCGCCACTACGCTACGGCAGCTTCTAAGAATGTGATAGGAGATAATGGGTAATATAGAATGCAACGTATTTTCATAACGTATTTTAAAATTTCCGATTACTTCTTTCTGTGGCAATTTCAGCTTAACAAATATACTCCATAGTAGTTTTACTATTATAAAGTTTCATTTGGCATACCATTACATTTATTACGTCCCTTAATGTTGACAATACAGACTATATACGGGGTTATATTGCAACACGTGGGTCCGCCATCTTGACGGCTCCAGCTCGTGGGTATAGCAGAAAAATAGAACACGTTCTATTACGGTTTTGGCTAAGACTTCGGTTATGAAAACTTTTATACCCAGAGCCAGACCCCTTGGAAGGGTGCTGAAATGTTACCCACACGGGAGCAGGCGCGCTAGCATAAAAATTACATGAAAACTGCTAAGGAAATGGGTGTCGTGTGGGGCAGGCTTAAGTGGCAAACAGTCAGTTTCAACTTCACAGAAAAAAAAGAAAAACAATTTTCTGTACTTTTCCAAAAAAAAATTACTTTGTAAGCCAGTTGCAAAAAAAAAAGGATAATGTAACTTTGTACAACTCATGGCTATGGTAATTTTTTCTTGTATAAAAAACGTTGTTAGAGATAATTCTGAGCATTTCTTATGAAAGTTGGCACATAACTTTATATTTCAATTGATGTTTATTTTAAGCATAAATTTGGAACCATAGGAAATGTAATAGAATATTCAACAGCTTGACTTATTTTGTTTTATAGTGCTCATTATTATGCGCAGTTAATACTGGAAAGCTATTCAGAGAACTGTTTACAAAAAAATACATATCTTTAACAATTGGAGGTACTGGGACAACACTAAGCATAAATGCCAGAGCAAGAATCCGAACCCAGAATTACAGCGAACATTACACAGTCGTTTTCGTGTGAATGTTCTAATATTCAAATACCTGTAATTTATAGTTCATTTACAAATTTGTGCCAGTACAGGCATTGAAAAAAAATTCTTTTAATGAAGCCAATTTAAAGAAAAAATAAACTTAGTTCAAATTTAAAGTGGTATAGATAGGATTAAAGCGGTTCCTTTGTCTACCACTGATCTTCGGAAGAATGCCCTCTCTACTTCCTCTGCAATCCTGCACCGAACCACTGAAACTACAAAACTGTTCGCGATGCGGGCACAGTTTCCTGCTCGGTCAAACACCAGCGCTGGCGAGGGAATTAAACACAAGCCCTTGCCCTACCCTGCTCCCTCCTGCCCCACTCCGACAAATTAAACTCGCCTCGCTTCACCCCCAGTGCCGTCGGCAGAAACCTCCACATCACCCGCGGCGTGAGAGCTGCCAGAGCGCAATATCGCAGCGGACGGGAATGAAGTATCCATCACCCGGGACGAGGGCAATATCGCGACGTGTATCACCCGTATTAGTTACAATCCTCTGAACCGAATATGGCCACCAAGTAAAGCAGCACAGAAGGTGCAGAAAGTTCAAACGAGTGCAGAGTATTTATTATGAGCACAAAAAAAATCAAAACTAACATTTACTTTACTTTACAGGTTGAATCACTCACAAAAGACCAAGGAATAAAACTTTAGTTAATTTTACAAGTAACTTTGTACATCAGCAAACAAATTGGCCAATAAAGAAAATAATGAACACAATATTATTTTACTTAACCCTCCAATAACCTTCGTAATCTGATGTCATTGATCCATGGTGGCATCGTTTTGATGGTCCTTCCTGCTCCATTCTGAACTGCCTAAAACCCAGAGTATTTATTCCCTGATTCCCACTTCCCCTCCATTCCTCCTATTGCGTCTCAACTTATCTGGGATGAAATAGAAAGTCGGGGACGGTTACAGAAAATTCTAGAAGGTTCTTCAAAGTAGTCCAAACAATAGATATACGGGCGAGTCTTCCAATTGTATTCTTCTTCTTCTTGCCAAGATATCGGTTGGTACCCCTGAGTTTGAAGCTGTTTTGGAAGGAACCCTCATAGTTTTTGTGTTCTAAGGTTGGTCTTTAACACACAGCAGTAGCCTATCTATGACTAGTGATGCCACGAGATGTCGTTATTCCACATGGTAAACAGGTAAGTTTTGTTTCTATCGTACTCTAAAATGATTTTAAAGTAGAAAATTAACCCGAATTGTCTCGTGACCAATACTCCAGTCACACAATAAGTAATGTTAAGTAAGTTTACTTTAGTCCATTGAAAACCTGACTTTTTTTACTTCAGCTTAAATTTTAGTTGACACCAAATTCACTATAGATGTTAACATAAATCAAAACATAAAACCGATATTGCGAGGACATACACGAGGGAAGTGACTTTCAGAAAGCCGTGGTGAACGGAAAACTACGATGAACTAAACTGGGATGAGAGCCATGATGGCCGGTGGCTCAGTGGCGAGGCATTGTACTCGCATCACGGACTCCATCCGGCTATCTAGTTTAGGTCTCATGGTTTACCGAGATAACTCCTTGCAAATGCTGCTATTACTCGTTTCTTTAGTACACAGCCAATTTTCCTTACCAATATCCATGTATATATTTTTTCGGTTTGTGGCTTCGTCCCTATTGAATAGGGACACATAAAACTCTCTTTATTATTAAGACAGGATAAAAACAGAATTATTTCTTATGGTGTGTGGTTTCAAACACCATGGAAGAAACTAAACCAATTAAAAAACCCACCTATTTTAAATGAACAAATTGCGTGTGATATTTGGGAAAGAAGGTTCAGATATGGCAACAGTAAAAGGATTAAATTTATTTATTTGTTTGTTCGCGTCCAGGTTTTTAGAGCCTTGAATAGTTTCTACAAAATACATTGTTTCTGAGGAGACATTAAGCCCGAAATAAAAACGGTCATATCGATTGCTAGTCTAATGTTTTATCTGTCGTTCGCTCGCTGCGACGTTTGATCCTGTCCCAGGTGATTCAAGCTAAACAATTAATACTGTTACGAACGTTAGCAAGGCCGCGTCACGTGCAGGTGCACGCCGTAACATGAGATGTGCCGTGCGCACCTGGGTCGCCGCTTTATCTCCCTTCAGCCCTCCGCACTCCCCGCGCGGCGCCCTGCTTTTGACACGTAACTGACACCGGACAGCTGGGAGTTGCGCGAGCCGCCGACACTTTTTTTTTCGAGAGATTTCTGCCGTCGGGACGGCTCGCGATGACGCGACAGGCGCCGGCCGCTCTCTTGAGTTCTGGAATTGCGCCGGGGCCTATATATATGCCCGAGGACGCCGATGGTGAGTCAGTGGAGTTCAGAGCGAAGTCGGAAGTTCTCCCGCGGCGGAGTTTTCGGGCGATAGTGCCGCGGTTGCGGCAGAGTGGTGAAGTCCTTGGACGAAGGTTCCAGGGCAGGGAGTGAAAGAGTTCAGTGGAGTCGGGAGTTTTCCCTAGGCGGAGTTTCCGGGCGATAGAGTCGTGGGCGTGGCGGAGTCCCGAGTGAAGTTCCGAGCGAGGCGTCGAGTGGGATCTCGGCGAAGGGTGTGACGGCGGCGGCGGAGTGCGGCGACGGAGTCCCGCGGCGGAGACCCACGAGGGGTGCTGCAGTGAGAGTTGCGCCAGAGGTGCGGCCCAGCGAGGTGTGTGGAACGAGTGACTGGGGAATTGACATTTATTTAAGTGTAATTAATTATTTGGCAATTTAGAAGATTATTTGTAAGTGACAAGTAGTGGTAATAAATAAAACTGTGTGTGTGATAAAAATCTTTAATTGGGCTATCCTTTACGAACCCGCGGTAAATCGTAACAATACTTTATAGGCGAAAAAATTATGATCTCTCATTAGACTGCACGAGCAGCCGTTGCCCTATTGGACGTGGCTTCCGCAATGGATGAATGGATGATTGATTTGTAGGGGCAGGTATTTTTCGCGAAAAGATCTGAACACTTATTAGACTGCAAAAATGTATACCCGCACCTGTGGTGTCTTCCTTGTGATTGGCGGCCTTCTACGAGAGAAGTCGTTGCCTTATTTGACCGAGCCACTCAGTACGCGTTTACTGCCGCACTTAATCACTGTGATTGGTGTTGTTACAATCGATATTTACCTGAGACAAACTCTCTCAATCACGAAACACAGACGATGCTACAGTGTTTTAACATCCATATAGTCCCGAAATCTTTTCGCGAAATCTGCATGCTCCTACTGATTGGTTTTACTGACAGCGAACGTGTAAACTAAAGAAACTCAGCCTGTCACAAAACGCAGGCAGTGCCACTAAGTTTTCTAAGTTTTAACATATTGCTGGTCTGGAATTTTTTTTTTGTTTTCGCGAAAAATAAGTTTACCTAATGCGTGCGTTTCTATCGGTGTATGAGTAAGCCGCAGCTCGTCTTTAAATACACCTGTACACACAATCGTTTCTGAAGAGCACCCCAAAACCACAGGAGTCAGCAACTGTGTCCCCAGAGAGAGAGAAAGAGAGAGACTAGTGTTGTCCCATTACCCCGACCGTGAATTATTCATCGTCTGCGATCTGGGTAGCTTCCTCTTCTTTCTCTCTTCTTCCCGCATCTTCCCCCCTCCCTTCTAAAAAATTCCAATCCACCTCTCACCACTTCTCCCTCCCCCCCCTTCTCTCGAGAGAAAAACAATTTACAATCAATTACGGAGTCCCGGCTGCCGGAACGGTTTGATTGGCCCCTGGGTCCGCCCGGGAGTGTCGAGACGATCCGATCTTATCCGGCGATCCGGATGGACGGATGGATGGCGTCGACTCAAGGGCGTCCGGTCGCCGTCCCGCGTGAGTCGCTAACGACGTCGCGTCGCGGCGAGAGTTCCCCGCGTCGCGTCGACGACACAAGCCCAGTTCTCTAACAAACGTTTCTAGATTGTAACTTCTTTACAACCGGCGAGGCCAAGGTGGACTCACAATGACCCGTCACGTCAGTGAAACACATTTTTGACGTGACAACGTCTAATAAAACGATGAACGCAGGCTGCACGCACGAAAAAGTGTCCCATTACGCACATTGTCCCGTTACGCTGTGTCCCGTTACGCTCATTGTACGCTTGCGCCGCATCTAGCTCTCTTCCACTCGATTGGAACAACCATCGATTTGACTTTTTCGAGGCACATTAAACTTGAAACACTCTCATTCGTGTCCTACTTTTCCTATCATCGTCCTATCCTTAACAGAATAACACAGATTGGAAGAAGTTAAATAGCAAACATGTATAAAAGTTATAGTTAAAATAATCTCTTCGTTAAAGTAATAAACATATTTGAATTAATGAGTGCAAATAAAAGTAAATTTATCAATTAAATTGTAGATTTCATTTCACTCCTTCTTTGTATCCATTCAAAATAATGATAATAAAAAAAAAAAAAGATTCAAATTTATTCATAAAAGTATGCAATCATTTCTTCAATGTTTTCTTATGACGTTGTCACGTTAAACTATCGCCCGTAAACCGACTTTACAGACAACCATTTTTTTTTCAGGCCGTCTGGTCGGGGTGTATGTGTGTTAGTGTTACGTGTGGTATCTATGGACCACGAAATATAAAACAATGTAGAAATTTTCCTGAAATCCCATAATGATAACTACTATAATAGTAATCCTTTTTTTCGAACTCTACCTAAAATATAATTTATGTATATTTAATTCTTTGGCTATCAGTGTGTTAAGTAATTAATTTATATTTTTAGGCATGAATCATTTGAGTAGATACAAAAGTTGTAAATGTTATGGCAGTTTTTTTGTAATTATAACTTCTAAAAATGCCATCTAATTACGTTCTGAGTGTTTCAAGAGATATCGTAATGACTAAAGCAGTAGCGGATCCGGGAGGGGGGGGGGTAAGGGGCTAAAGGCCCCTCCAAAAGCATCTGGGTCCACTATTGTTTTAGTGTTTGCCTTGATAAAGCCTAGCCTCAGCTGGGTCAAGCCCCTCCCAAACCAAAATCCTGGATCCGCCACTGGACTAAAGTACACGCATATAAGAAGTATAGATATCGAGCTTATCAAATAACAATAGTTTATTGCCGAGTTTTTTTATTTTTCCCGTTCGTTAATAAATACGTTATGCCGCATTGAAATAAAAATTAGATGCCAGCGTCTGATATGGCTAACAAAAATTTTGAATTAAATTTGACTGATTCGACTAATACATTTATGATAACTTATGTGAACCCTCAAGGGTTGTCTATGGAGGGGTGCCATGCGGGAGAAGAAGTCAGGTATGTTTATTTGAGAGACAATGTTATTTTTCCATGGCAACCTGACATGGTATCCTGGCGGAGTGAAATACGTTTCATTGCATCTGAAAAACGTGGCATATTTTACTATAGGTTTTCTAACGGAACATCCCTCATTGCTGTTCTTTATGCACGGTTTTTTTTCCACTTTCATTGTGTCATTATTATTATGTTGATTCTAAAACAAGGTTCAGGGTGTCATGTTGGTGTGAGTACGCCATCTTGGATGACGTCATGACTGCTATCTTAAATGACCAGACCTTTTTCCGAGGCATTTGTCAATGGCCACTCTCTTGAATGGCCTTGACCCCGGGTGCTATAATGGATTCCGCCATCTTTTAATACGTAATCTAGTTTTCAAGAAAATTGAATGATTGCCATTTCTAACTCTGTACGCCGTCATTTTGAACGTCAAATTGCATGTAAACAATTAATAAAAAATATTAAATAATTCAGTACAACACGCATTGGGTGTATAGTTCCCCGCTATTATGTTCAAACTCTTCCCTAACTATTAAAATTACATTATAAACCTATAAAACAAACACAAAATTGCTAAAATAGAACCAGCAATGTTTGTTATATCTTAAAAATGTTTTTTATTACGCGTTTAAATAATATGTACACTATACGAATCTTCTAAAAAAGGGTCAATAATTAAATGATCTATTTTTAACCATGTTTTAGAATATTATGTACACAGATAAATTTTTTTTCTGGAACGAAATTTTGTAAAAGATGACCTTATACACACATGTGTTGTAGAATTTTTATGTGGCTCGTTCCGCCATAGTTTTAATCTATGTCAGAAAGTTTAAAAAACGAAACAAAGCTAACAAAAACATTTAATAAAATAAAAAATAAATAATTATTTTGAATGCGTTCCCAACTTGAAAGCACACTTCTGTGCTTCGGGGTCTTCAAACATTGATCCAGCGCCGTCGAGTCGACTTCATCCGATTCACTCGCTCAGGCCCCGTCCCTCTCAATTTATCTCGATTTTTTTTTTCCAAACCTAACTAAAACGGGAAGCCTTCTTTTCACAGACGAGAGAGCCAAACGCCCGACGGTGCATCTTCGGTTTTTTTGTTCATTGTAAATAAATATGGCGGTGTTGATAAAAGGATACTAATGGTCAATTAGGTTAGGTTAGCTACATTATAAATACTTTAAAACAATGTGGACGGTTGATTTGGTTAGGATAGCTACATTAAAGGTACGGAAAAAAGCATGAACTTCGGGGAATTTCGGGTTTTGGCTCTCTCGTCTGTGAAAAGAAGGCTTCCCAACTAAAGCAAAGTGTATTTGTTTGGATTTGTTTGGAAGGAGTCTGCGTTATGGAAGACTCTGAGGCCGGCATTCGAAGACACAACAATAAGGGTCTAGGTGTTGAATATGCTACACCTGTATCCTGACCATATTCCTAGTGCACGATAGGACACGGTCAGGTCCTTTTTTTAGGCAACCGATTTTGGTGTCCTATCTGCTGCCATTCTGTTGCCCAATTTACGCACATTCACAGATATCACTATTTTTTGCCAGATGGCTTAACCGCATCTGGCACCATTAACTCGTATATATTCATTTTTATGATGTTTTATGAAGTTTCTAGGCAACAAAAATGATCCTGTGTATAAAAATATTGTCCAGGAAATGTTAAACTCATATAAAAATTAAGGCTGAAATATGAGCCTGAAAATTCATTTTTTGAAGTCTCACATTGATTGTTTACCAAAAACTCTAGGCGACTACAGTGAAGAAAAAGGCGAACGGTTTCATCAGGACATAAAAGAGATGGAAAGAAGACATCAAGGCCGTTGGGACGTTAATATGATGGCGGACTATTGCTGGATGATACACAGAGATGAAATAAAAAATCATAAATGAAAACCAACAAAACGCACCTTTTTTTTTCAAAAAGATAACATTATTATTAATTGTTCTCTTCATGTATACCATAATGTTTTATTTTAATAGCTATAGTCTCAATAAACTTTATAAAATATTCTAAAATGATTCTCATTCATTCTATTAAAGTTTTGCTTTGTTCTTCTTCGTATTCAAATACTATATCATCTAAATCTGATAAATGTGACGTGGTATATATCATATGAATACCGTTTTCTATTACTTTTAAGACAATTAAAAGAAATACTAACCATTTTAAAAATTTTTTTGCAGACTTGTGTAATTGGTAATTTAAAAGTACTTGAGAAAACTATAATTGCAATATTTAATTCGCGCGATAGTGCTGCTATCTATAGGATATTAGGCGTAGCAAATGTATCGATGGTTGCCAAACATACGCTTGCATGAATTGAAATCAGTTTCTAGCCTCGTGCAGGGCGCAGTTTATTAAAACGGTTGCTCTTTCGTTACCTAACAGGGATTGGATTTGGACTCGTTCTGGCTTCTTATTCGCTACATTACCAGTAAGTCTTGTAATAACGCCTGAAGTCCTAATCATGCTGGGTTTCAGCCATTCAGGAAGGGTAGCATGGATAGTGTGCTTGCACACATTCTCCTTACTTAGACGTTTAGCTTCTTCTCTTCCTCCACTCGGACTCCGACCGTTCTCTTTCACTCATTCACCCATCCACGTCTTCACTTCGTGTTCCGTAATTAGCTATTAAAATTTATTTTTGTGTACGCATACTGAACTTTAGTTTTCAAAGAAGGAAAAAAAACCGTTAGCTTTCTATCCACCAGTCTGTGTTAGTTTCTTCCTATGCCTTATTATCTTTAAGCTTGTCTAAACAATTAAGATGAAAATGCATAAACGGCTAGAAAATACAATAAACTAAATACATTTTCAAAGAAGAACTCACCTCAAATAAGCAAATAATTCTTCGTAGTTTCAAATATTGGATATTTGTATAAACTACGCCAAATTCCAAGCTATGCTTTGAGATAAACAAGTTAAACACACTGTTGTAAGAAATAATATTGATAATATCTACTGAAGACTTAACCAGTTATTGAAGATTTTATTAGTAAACGTACCAAATAACCTTGTGGGTTCTAAGCCAAATTAATTGATCTCATTGCGAATAAATTAATGTAGGTTTCCGTTAAATTACGAATAAACGGTTTAATTTGCTACCCACGTTCTTGTAATTTTACAGTCAAATTTTAAATTAATGTTTTTAAGGGTTTTTTCAGCTTTATGATTAAAATGTAGAAAACTAAATCAATGTTAGTTTGCAAACATAGGCATTTTACTTATAGTGTAGGTTATCTGCTACTTACGTGCTTCATTATTGGGAGATATCACAGAAATAGGCAAGTAGATGTTATTTAGAAATATATATATTCAAAAATAGTTTAAATGTTTCAGAAAGAGTTTGATGTATTTTGGGATCCATAATTTATTTTCCTTAACACAGCCATGTCCGAGGTGAGATAAAAACCCGCACTGTAAGGAATTTTTGGTTATTTTATGAACATGGTTTACCTTAATATCTTAGACATATCCTATTGCAGGTTTACGCTGGTGGTCATACATAAAAAAACTTAGGAATAGTAAAAAAAGATAAATACATAAATATTCTGAGAACAAAAAATATCAACTGATGTCAAATGTTACATGCTTAGACAACACAGATTTTATTACAACCAGCGTAAATCTTCAATGGCATTTGACCAAGAAATAATGTTCCCTATACCAAGAATCATTCAAAGAACCAATTACCCTTAACATGTAAAGAGCTATTATTATTTTTTAAAATTACATGGAAAATGTACCATAAAATTAGTCTTCTTACCATTAATTAAAATTTTTTATCGTAATAATAAGATACTCAACGGTTCCAGACTAAATTTCATGAGACTAAAATTGTTCATGTTGACAAATTCTTTGAACATATCTAGGGAGTTTACAATTTTGTTTTATAAGTGTACTAGCAAATAAAGTTTGGAAATGATTTTTAACCACTATCTCATCGAGGCCGTAGTACCAAAATAATCACCACGTCATTTATTCTCGCGATTTTCTGTTTTGATGTAAGTCAACCTTTTGATTCCCTCAAGACTAGCAGATAAATTTATTTCTGGAGTTCGCTGGCCATGCGAAGTGCAGTAGGAGGGCAGCGATAGGGTTGAAAATAGTTGATGAATTACAACAACGATATAAATGGTATAGTAAAAATATGTATTATTTTGTTTAGAAGATGATGATATGGAACTTTTCATTTTACTTACCTTACCCAAAAGCGCCACGGCCCATGAAAGCACCAGCGTTTCCTTCTATTCCTCGCCAGACGGTCTTGTTTGGGGCCAGCCTCCAGCACCGAGCGGTTGGAGATCCATTTCTCTCGCATTTTACCTATAATATAAATATCACGAGAATTTCTTCCCAAGGGAATACCAGCATCTCCTTAAAATTAATTTATTAAACTACGTCGTGTCATTAATACGCATTTATTAAAAAAGGTTAGATCACGTTGGACACATTATGGAGGATACGGCATGAGCTAGCTATGTGGAGGTGAACCGATAAGGATAGAAACAATTACAAGGAGGGGGCGGGGATGTGATTTTCGGAGAGTTTACACACAAATATCTCAGACAAGAACAGTAATTATTTGCTGGTTTTTAGTTATCTATAATGATAAACACAGAATATAAATTTATTTTATAATCGTTTTATTATTTGAAAAATGGGAAATTTGTTATATTAGGTAAAATTAAAATTTATCTGTAATTAAAGAAAAAAATTAAATGTATGTGATATTAAAGAACTACTTTTGGTTCTACACTCTTTTTAAATATTAATACAGTTTTTCATGAAGTTTATTTCTTTTGTAAATCAATTATTCTTTATATTATGGAACGAGGCATCTGTAATATCAATTTATTCTTGAAATCTGTATTTGGAATTAAAAATTCTTATCAACATGATTGTGATTACCTTAATAAGAAATTCTCAATATAAACACAATCACATAAAATTCGAGTTTTTTTTACCATAGCTTAATTTTGTTGAAATATTTAGCGTATAACTTTCGTTATAAGGTCTTTTGGTAATTTCCTTGCAAATTTTTGTTTGCATATAAACAACACCTGCAATTATTTCAGATTTTTAATGTGATCTTTAAACTGTTTATCAAAATGTGTTATATATCACACATGATTCGCAGTTCATTAATGCACTCATAATGAAGATTGCATTATTATTTTCGTTGATACTTAATTTTATCTCGAAAAAAGAACTACTGAAACTGATGCTTTAAATTTAGTGATTAATTTACCTACGCCAGAGATAACTTTTAATGCTGGAACAGAATTTCAATCAAATTGAAGTCTCTCTTTCGTAATTAGGAATTTTTAATTAAACTTGAAAGAGGCTTTCGGTTATTATTTTCTTTTTTATTCACAACTTGAAGTTCTTGAAAGAGTCGATGACAGATTTTTTTTTGATCATTTATGAAGACGAACTCTTAAGAGTTTTAACGAACAAGCCAACGCGTCATTAAAAGAAACAAAAAAATTCACACAATGCCCAAGGGAGTTTCGTCCAATCTGCGATGGGAAAGTCATATAGAAGTTATTGTTTCCTACCGATGTTAATGAGTATTTCTGGGCCACTAGTGAGAATGTTTACTCTTTCAAAAGTGATAAAGACTGTATTCGTTGGGGTGCCAAGGGAATTATCAACTAATTTTAACGATAAGGCTGTCACAGTTATTACTTTAAGCACTTTTGCGTGCAGTATGTTTGCGTGATTATCGAAAATGCTCGTGCACGTCTGTCAACATGACAGAAAGAGAGATAAAAATGGCTCACTGTTTTGAGCCATCGTTTTGAACAGCTCTCTCATTATAGCCTTCTTTGAACAAAGTTAAGTGTTCACGGAAGACACTTACAAGTGGATATACAACGTAGAGTAAGTACACTTTTCTGACTCTTATCTTATAAACGTTTTTAGTTCGACAGCTGAATGTTCTTTCATAGCTTATGGGAAAAAAAAGCTGGATAATGGATGATTGATCAAAGTTGATAAAAAATTTCTTATTTTATTCAAACTAATCATTTATGTGGAATCAAATCTTGTTTACACAAACGAGTTGATATCACAAATTCACTCTTTCTTAGGGTAGACTATTGATGTGCTTGTTTTGAGTAGTCTGTAATTTCTGTGGAATTACTATACGATGCTACAGTGTTTTAACTCTCAGCTAGTCTCGAGTTTTTTTTTTCTCGCGAAAAATGTATGCCCCTAAGTATAGCGTAAGCAAAGTGCGCCCTCACGAAATATGCAGAGCGCGCTGGGCAATATACAAATTAATAATTCAAGTGCCTCTTCTTTCCTTAGTGTTTAGGTATGCTGACAGGTGGCTGGGTGTGTGGTTCGTGTAGAAGTCCACTGCACGGGCCTCTGGTTACATAAATACAATTTTAGGAGAAAATATGATAGAGTACCTCTCTCCGATGACCCAAACCCATGCGTGTTAGACTATTTTCCTGCCCCAAACAGCTCTTCTTCCCGACCATCCTCTTTGTCCTGTATCATCCTACTTCTTAATGCATAAGGCATGACCTATTACACCACGCGTGTCTGATCCCAGGGTCTTCCCTGTGTCCATGCAGCTTTTACCTGGATCCAACTTAGTTATAGCTTTGAATATATATACTGTATAGAAGTCGCCAGCCCAGGTTAAAATTTCTAATACGGTTTTGAGGTAGTTGGTTAATTCACCGCCGCAATCGCCACCAACTCTAGGGCATCGACTTGTGGTGGTCCCTAGCGGACAAGTGTCGAACTCTTCAAACACCCCTTCCCCCTCCCGTTGAACGACGTTGAGCTGCAGTGAATGATGGATGAGGGGTGCGGGGAATGACAGCGGGCGACAGCGCTGCGCTCTAACGTGTAAATAACAACTAAGACGATACAGGGCGTTACGGCAGCGCACTGCAGCGGTGAAGTTCCCAAGCTGCTCATCATACGCTTCTGAAAAACGTAGAGTAAATCCTATCCACTCGCGACTTCTATACAGTATATATATTCAAAGGTTATAGTCTAGATTTAAGATAACAAGAGTTCGTCCTGGCTCGATCGCTGCAATGGCTGGCCAATCCCCGAACAAAGCACACTGTGCATACGGCCTTTCCCTGAACTGTTAATGCCCAGCATGACTTGGAGTAAAGACTTTGGCCTGAGATGCACTTAGGTCCCTCCTAACCCGGAAACCTACTTAACACACTTAAATTTTAGTTAAGCTAGAAACAATTATTTACACATTTTTCACTCATATTCGTAATCATCTTCCATCTTCGTAGAATTCGAAACAATTTTTTTTCATAAATATGCCAACATACGAACCTGTCGCCTTCATTCGTATACAAATAGAGATTAGGTCACCAAATTATGCCAATGTACAAAAACTATGTAACCATGATTAGGCTCCAAAACGACATTAAACTGAATGCCCGGCTACACACTATCAGTTAACCACCCTAATATGCTTACATATAGCCAATCGTCACTATTATTCTCTTGCAATTAAACATTCTGTTTTTACTAGCTGTTATTTGCCCAAGTTATACAGAAGTCATGAAGAGAACAATTAATATTTTATGCAAGACAAAAAGGCCTTTGAACTAATCAGTACTAAGCACATGGTGGCATACAAATCTACTAATGCAGACTTTTGGGTTCACATTTATCTACACACAGCTACACTCACTTGCAGATATAGCTACACTTGGCCATATAACAAGGTACACATGACTACACACATTCTACAAATATAACTTTATGCGGCTGCACACATGGATGCACCTCTTAGGTTGAAATATTCCTGAAAGATAGCTCCTAGTCCGTAATGCTTTAGAGAACTAACAAAATGTTAACTATATTTGATGCCATGTTCGTCCCAACACAATTTTCCTGGCTAGTATTAATAGGTATATTTAAAGTTACTATTATATTTTCCAATAACTATTTAAATTAACAAAATTTATTCTAGGATAGTTTCACTACCATACCGTTTACTTTGGCACACCAATACGCTTAGTAGGCCTACATTCTCCGAATGTCACGAAAAATACACGGGTGCATTTTGGCGACTTCAGTTTCTGCATGCATTCTCTTTGGACCTTTAGCCTGTTAAATTTCCGTTTTGGAATGCGTGCATATTTTATTGCATTTCTGGTGAATACCAAAATTTCATCCGCAACGACTCTAAAGAAGCATAACCTCAAAAACGCAGTAAATCAGAATTCCTGTCTAGGGGGAAAGGTCACATGTTCAGAATTGAGACATTTAAATGCGACACGTTTGGTACTCATGTTTTTCAACTATAGCCTTGAGAAATCAATAGTAACATCTTGTTAAACAGAAGAATTATAGCTGGGTTTTAAAAAGGGGAAAATTTATTACAATATTTCCCCACATGAATATTTTTTCGTATATGTATCACATTCAGTGTTATTTTAGAGAATTCTACGTTAAATTTTATGTTCGAGTTTCGTACCACAAATTTATCTGCAACATGAAAACACACGAATTTGCTCGTTACATTGGTTAATGTTCACTGGCGAGTGCTGAAAGACTTACTCACATTTTATTATCTCGTTGAATTAAATACCTATTGTCCCTGTCATATCGCAGAAACAATTTCCCTCACAAAATAAATGAAAAACAATAAAACTTTATCTGAAACTTTAGCACGCATGCAGAATTGAAGGCGGAGAATTATCATTAGGCACCCATTTTTGTGTTTTTGAATTAACCGAACGTTTTGGAGTTTTAAAAAAGATACACGAGACTGTCGATGCTACCAGCAATTTCCTAACGGAAGTTTGAAATTTTGCGTACAGTATTCAGTCCATCGGTTTTATACGGCAGTCTGTACGTATCTCTTAACGGTCCCATATTACATTTGAGACCAAGTCGAGGCATTTTCGGAAGTAAAATAAAAAATAAAAATTAATCCTGTGGTTTATAGGACTGTTTGATATACTATCATTTCATCATTTAATTGTGTTCAACAACAGGAAAACCACTACAAAATCATTTTGCCCCTGTATCGAAATAGTTATTGGTTTAAATAATTTAACATGTTATGATAGCGTATTAATATTTTTTAAGCGGTTTAAAGTTATTACAGCTGAATGTACTTAACAAATGTAAAGATCTATGACCATACTTACATTTTAAATCAGACACAAAAAATGGAAATATGCTGTTTTCTAGAAGTGAATACTACGAAAAGATACGAGAACATTATAAATCAAAGCTAAAGAAAGTGCATGACCAATAAAAGCACCTATAAAAGCTTCATTATTTGTTTCCCTCATTTTAATGGATAAAGTTTGATCTTCACTTTGTCATGTATACACACGAGAGGTTAACTGATAATTATGTAATTCAAATAAGGGTCATATATTGTGATTAAAGTTTGAAATTATTAAAAATATTATCACTAAAATTGATGAATTCTAAAGCGGTTAAAATTACAACTTATTGTATAATCATTATTTAGATTATTATCAGTTTCATAGTTTTACACCACCAGCGCAAGTAACATAATGTTTTAACTAAAAGCCAAATTAAGTAGCGGAGAAGTAAGAGAGTGAGAGTTTTCAATATTTGCCACGTTGTATAATCCCTTTTAAACCACCTTTCTCATCGGTATAGTAAAAAAAATTAAATTAAACTGAATTATTGCTGATGTGTTATTAATATCTTTGTTTAACAACACTCATTTCATGACAGCAATTTTACAATCTATCCAACAAATTTCTGGCATTAGTATTTATACAGTTACGTTATGTTTAAGTCAACGTTTTCTGACCGAAGTGACTTAAACTTTACAATAGACACCTGCTCTAAAACTCCTCTTATAAAACAGGTGAGATGAACTTTTGATGAGCGTTTAAAGTGGCATGTAAAGATCTGGGATACTTTAACGTAAATATTTGCATAGTTTTCGTTCATATGCAGTAAAATTTTACTTAGTTAAAGCAAAGTTAAGTGTTTAAATTTCATAGAGCGGAAAGCGAAAGAAAGTAGAAGTTAATTGCTAGGAATATTTTGATTAGGAAAAAATATAATAACTGCTGAATAACGTTTTATAATGAACCAAGTACTTCATGTCATATCCTTCCTATAAACGTGAAAACATATTAGATTTTTTTATAAAACTATGCTCACATTACTGCCTAAACATGTGCCCAAAAATAGCTTGTAAGTCAATGGCATTATCAATCCTTATCGATGAATATCGAATGTTATTATATATATACCTCTTTAATGGCACCGCCTATCTGTACACACATTAGGTGCGCAGAGCTTCAGAAAGAAAATGTGATTTTTAAAACATTGTAATTTTCAAGGCTTTCCTCCACCCCAAGACTAGTAAGAATTTTCCCATAAACCCCCTATCATCCAAGATAATTCATAATGTCATATATAAGTCGTGGTCAAAAGGACGGCTCCACCTCATATATCCCGCCCCATGGATCTACCAATTGAATTGAATGAAAAAATTTCCTTGTTGGTAGACAGACGCAATGTAACTCGACTTTGGGATACATACATTGGTGGTTGTAGATTTAGTATTCGTGCGACCGTCTGCTGCAAAAAACTGTGTTTGCAAATTGTTTTAACAATAATAACCAACATATTAATGTTTTTATATTTATATGAAGTTCCAATTTATTACATATAAAATAATTTAACAAACATAAAGTTTTACATATGTCATATTCAGCAGACTTTGGTCATACGCTCGACATTTTTACATTAGCGATTCATTTTTACCCTTGCATTTATGTAATTTTGAATCTTAAGTTATTTGTAACAAAAGATTGTATGATTTCTCATAAAATTATTCTTATGTTTTAAATTTCTGCTTAACTCTTTTAAGTTGGGTGCGATTTTTGTTTCACACACACACACCAACACACACACACACACACACACACACACACACACACACACACATATATATATATATATATATATATATATATATATAGTTTTTTTATTCACATTTATAGTTCATTTAAAATTGTGGCGCAGCAAAATATAAAAAATATCATAAACTCCGCTAATTTTTCCATTATTCAGTTTTGTTTCCTGGAATCACGGTAGTTTTTTGCAATGTTCTAGAGTTGCACGCGAAAAACGCAGTCGCCTAAGCCCAGTTTCCCCTGCAGTGCAGGCAAACTGCTGCGCAGTTGTGCTCCGCGTTTTGTAAGGCGTGCCTGGCGCCATGCGTAGAATACTACACACAAGAAATTAAAAATAAATTCACAACAAGCACAGTAATATTATATACGATTGAAGATGTTTGGTTTCGCACAATCTTAAAAGTTTTACTGTGTACGATTAAATTTACATTCAAGCACATTTATATGACTTTTCTGATAGTTTTAACTTTATGACCAGTTTCTACATAATAATGTTTTGCGCATTCATTATGCTAATATGTTTTATGTACACTCAGAGACCCAATAATTATCAGGGTTAAACTGTTTTAACCTGTTTAGTAACTATTTATACCAAAAATATATATTTTCAATGCATATTCTACGGTGTCCTGTTTGAGAAAAAAAAGCTTGGAATCACATATTAAACAGAACACAGGCAAAGTTTACTTATATCACGTGAAGTCTTTTGGTATAACGTCTAAAGCACATTTATCAAATTAAAAACTTAACCTTCAAGTTAAACTTTTATTACTCTTAAAAGATGTTCTAGCTAGTGCCTCATATTCCATTCTAGAAAAAATAATGCAAAAAGCATATATTTTTCTCCTTATTTATTGCGGTTAACAGGTCTGAGTGGACTTGACGAGATAAATTATTTATTTTTTATTAAATAAGCTTCAAGTTTCTGAAATGATGGATTGTTTTAGATGAGAAGTTTGATTACGTTAACGTTAAGAAATAATCAAAAAATAATTTCAATTACAGCTTCTGATACAAAACAAAAGCATTATTTATGGTAATTTATGATCTATGTAATAACTTTTACAATACAGGGTGGCCATGAATATGTGTTACAAATTGATAGGGATGGTAGATGTAGATGTTTGGAAAACATTTTATTAAGAAACCCATGTCCGGAAAGGCATCCTTATACCTGAAAACTGCGCAACAAAGTAACAGGGGTAGGTAGGCAACCTGGCAGGGACGGTGACGTCGGATGTCAATAACGACACATGTGTATCTGTATTTATGCAGGTTTATTCGTACGCTTTACATTTGCTGCTCAAAATGTCCTCCGCCACACCCGATACACGCAGTGCAGCGCCGTAACAGGTTGCGTCGCACATCGGCGAAGACAGCTGGTGTGTTTCCTATGGTCTCAAACGCAGCATGTATCCTGCCCACCAGTTCATCCCTGGTATGTACAGGTGTGGCGTACACAAGGGACTTCACATGGCCCCCAAGATAGAAGTCCAAAGGCGAGAGGTCGGAGGAACGCGGTGGCCAGGCAATGGGACCACCCCGTCCTATCCACCGCTGTCCAAATGCTCTGTTCAGGTGGTCACAAACACAGAGGGCGTAGTGAGCTGGTGCTCCATCACACTGGAACCACAATGACGTGCGAATATCAAGACTGACGTCAACCAACGTGTCAGGTAAAACATCGCGCAGAAACCGCAGATACTCTGCAGCGTTGAGGCATGGTGGCAAAATGTGTGGCCCTAGTACACTGCCATTTAGTATCCCAGCCCAGATGTTCACTGAAAATCGCTGTTGGTGGCGGGTTGGATACATCTTGTTGCTGTGTTTCTCGGCCCAAACGTGAGTGTTACGGGTATTGAACAAGCCATCCCAGGTGAAGCAGCTCTCGGCTGTGAACAGCACATGGTGTAGGAACTGTGGCACGTTTTCGCAGCACTGCAGCAACCATCGGCAAAACGCATGTCGTGCAGGAATATCAGCTTCTTGTAAGGTCTGTACCGTCTGTACATGATACGGGCGCAGAAGTTGTTCCTTTAATACCAGTGCAACAGATTGACGAGAGGTGTGCATGGCATGTGCTATCGCCCGTGTGCTGGTAGGTGGTGTGTCCTGAATTCGTTCCAGCACCTCTTCCTCAAAGCTAGGTGTCCGTATTGTCCTTCTCGAACCACTTGCTGGCTTCGTGACGCGCAGCGAACCAGTTTCCCGCAAACGTCGGTCAATGCGTGCGAACATTGTGTGTGCAGGGTGCCGTCAGTTACGGAACCTCTCACGATACTGTCTCTCCGCCTCTCTTCCATTGCCGCCAGCTGCACCATACACTAAATGCATATAGGCTAGCTCTGCCAGTGTGTAGCCATCCATGTCGCCTCTGCAACTGTGACAATAGCGAGTGTAACACATGCACAGTGACTCGTGCGGTCACTAATCGTCAAATCGGGTAGTAGGTAAGACAACACAACATGTTTTCACTGGCTTGTTGTAGGCAACTAGGCCCTGATACTTTGTTGCGTAGTTTTCAGGTATAAGGATGCCTTTCCGGACATGGGTTTCTTAATAAAATGTTTTCCACACATCTACATCTACCATCCCTATAAATTTGTAACACATATTCATGGCCACTGTGTATAACCAAAGTAGTATCTAACATAACCTGAAAAGGATAGCGTTGAAGGTCATTACTAAACAGAAACGCCACAGCTCGAAAATTTGGGAACGTTTGAAATTTGTAACCTGTTTTGAAGGTGACAAAAGGATGCATATAAACAGCCACTAAACAAAAAAGTGAACTAATACAATTTTACGATTAAAAACTTAAAAATAATGTTAAAATTTATGTTTGAAATTATAAATATTTAAAAAATTATAGATGAATGACAATTTTTGTAAAAAAAATTGGTGGTCTGTAAAGTCGGTTTACGGACGATAGTTTAACGTGACAACGTCATAACAAAACTTTGATGAAATGATTGCATACTTTTATGAATAAATTGAATCATTTTATTGAATGATCACTATTTTGTATGGATACAAAGGAGGAGTGAAAAGAAATCTACAATTTAATTGATAAATTTAATTTATTTGCACTCATTAATTCAAATATGTTTATTACTTTAACGAACAGATTATTTTTAGGGCCTACTATAACTTTTATACATGTTTGCTATTTAACTTCTTCCAATCTGTGTTATTCTGTTAAGGATAGGACGATGATAGGAAAAGTAGGAAATTAATGGGAGTGTTTCAAGTTTAATGTGCCTCGAAAAAGTCAAATCGATGGTTGTTCCAATCGAGTGGAAGAGAGATAGATGCGGCGCAATCGTACAATGAGAGTAACGGGACACAGAGTAACGGGACACTTTTTCGTGCGTGAAGCCGGCGTTCATCGATTTATTAGACGTTGTCACGTCAAAAAATAATAATTTAAAACTGTTTCCACAATGCAAAACACTACACTTCCACCAATGTTTTGGGAGTCTCGCCAATATTGCGCATCAATAAGCCGAGTAATATAAACTGGTTCCACATAATGATGTAGACATGGCCACCCCCTGAGATTTAGCAAGAATTTTTAATTTAACGGTCATATAATTTTTTTAATAATGCTAAAATAACCAAACTTTAATTTTAGTTACGATGACGTATTATTTCCTTACCTATCCTTCCAGAAAAAAAAATTAAGACCCATTATTTGTTACACTAACCAAACCTAACCTTTTACTACGGTAAACTGTGTAAACTGTTCGGGTCGTGGTTATGGCTGTCATCCCTTGTTCTGTGGTAAGGACGTGATTTAGTAACAAACATCCATTATTACAAACTCACACAACATATATCAATAGGGTAAAAACGAAACATATTTTACTAACAATTTTTAAATATTATGATTTTGAATTTTTTGACGTGACGTCTAATCAATCGGTGAACGCCGGCTGCACACACGAAAAAGTGTCCCGTTACGCACATTGTACGGTTGCGCCGCATCTATCTCTCTTCCACTCGATTGGAACAACCATCGATTTGACTTTTTCGAGGCACATTAAACTTGAAACACTCCCATTAATTTCCTACTTTTCCTATCATCGTCCTATCCTTAACAGAATAACACAGATTGAAAGAAGTCAAATAGAAAACATGTATAAAAGTTATAGTTAAAATAATCTTTTCGTTAAAGTAATAAACATTTTTGAATTAATAAGTGCAAATAAAAGTAAATTTATCAATTAAATTGTAGATTTAATTTCACTCCTTTGTATCCATACAAAATAGTGATAATTCAATAACAATGATTCAATTTTATTCATAAAAGTATACAATCATTTCATGAATGTTTTGTAATTACGTTGTCACGTTAAACTATCGTCCGTAAACCGACTTTACAGACAACCAATTTTTTTTAAAAAAAAATGACTGTTTTCAACGACGGAGATTCTACTTCAATCTTACTAACTATCATCAGACGTTATCAAGCACCATTCACTAAATGTTTTGGTCGTATGCAACATGGCGATGGCGAAGTTAGAAAGCAGTAACTTCAACAGCGTCACTGCATGCCGTCTCCTGACAATTCCTCACTCCATGCATTGCGGGGTTATTTCACGAGCGATCGGCCAACTTCGGATAACTTGGGGAAATGTTTGGGTGTGGCTCTCTTTCTTGGTGTCTGTAGGGCTTCCCGTGCAAGGAGGTTCATGGAACCTATCACCGAAGCGCGGTCCGTAGCATTTCAATTTGAATGTAATCATTGCGGTTTTGGAATCATTGAGCGACCATTTCAGACAAAACATTTATTAGAATTACTATGTCGAAACACCACTTTAACAAATTACCTCTACTTGGTGATATTATAAAGCAACAATTGTCCAATAATAAATTATTTGACAAGGTAGACATTAAACAATATTAGCTATCTTGTTTTACGTTTTAAAAAATTTTCTTTCCAAATAATGCATGTAAAATATTGCTCAGATATTAAAGGCAGATGTTTGGTGCGGGTTTGATGAGGGGTGGGGATTGGTGGTGTACTTTGAAACCCCCGGTACCTAAATCCTGCGCGCGCTTATATCTATTACACACGTAAACTCAAGAATTACTTCATCCATTGCGATTTTTACAGTGAGAGAACATCAATGTTCGAAGTTGTTAATTTCACCTTACATGTACCGAAGTTCTGTTTCACATTTCGAGACAAATCATGACTTCCTCTTACCTTTTTTTATTTTAAACTGTGTGCAGTTTAATAAATTCTTCACTCATCTAACAATAATTGTTTAAGTTTCCTGGGCGGATGAAATATAAATAGCATTATTTGTTACGTTTAATAAAACTACACACACACACACCTACACACACACACAAACACACACACACACACACACACACACACACATATATATATATATATATATATGCAATGATGATGATAAAGAATCACGGTACGAAGCGAGATTGACAGACGCTCTTTAAAAGACACAGAAGTCCAGCAGTAATTTTCAGAATTTTATTTCCTTCAGGAATTAGCGTAAGACACTGTAATTCCACTGTCTTATGGAAAGCAAAATCGTAAAAATAAATCATTGAAATGAAACAAATAATACATTTGTCAACGTTAACATTAAGGTATTTATTGATTATTGTAAATAATATTTTTCTTTGATATTAGTGTTCAAAATTTACATAAATTTCTTTTGAGCTTACAATAATTGGATTTGTAACATACAAAGTTATTCTTTAAAGCAATTTCTCGTCATTCAGAAAGATTTAAAGGAAATGCAAACTTTAGTTTGGTGTAAATTTACTATCGAAAAAGTGTTGTTTGCAGCAACATAATTTTGAAGTGGCTCACATTGCACAGAGAGTCTGACGTAGAAAATAAAGCAGTTTTATTGTGAAAGAGGCGTCGCAAATAAACGCTCCCTGGTGTTGCAACGAGAATTTAGTTAGTTTTAATTTTCTGCTGCTCCCGACCGACTAATTTAATTCTCTTCCAATTCGCGCTTCTCGCGATTTGTACCTTCGCCACCGCTCCGTTTAATCTTGTTTCGCAAAGTCGCAAGTTCAATTTAACAGCTCTCGCAAACTATCTTCAAATTAAACACGTGCCTATAAATAACTGAAACATCTGCGGCCCAACCTTTTCCATCTTTGCTGCAAAGTCTAGATTTACACGAATTTAAAGTAACTATTAAACGTCTCATAAACATAAACCTAAATAAATTTCACTAATGGCCACATTGGATAATAATAATTAATAGCAATTAATATTTTCAGCTCTAACTATTCTTCGTTATAGGTAGAGACCGGAAAAATTTGCGGGTTCATTTTGTGATATGCTAAAATTCAAATAATTATACCGTTGTGCTGATTCTGCTATTGGATCACTGTTAATATGTAGGACTCTTGGCCAATTAGAGACCATCAGTCAAAGAAGTATCCAATCACAAGTTACCCACTTGAGACGCCTCAAAATTTCGCACCCAATGAACAGGCGCAGTTTGCCCAAGTAGGCAGAGGATAGTGAATTCTATCCTGAAGGTCATTGAACTCGCGAATTTTAAATTTGTACAACACATGGCAATGGATATTTTTGCTTTTATGAAATAAGTTTTTTTCGAGATTATACTGAAAATTTCTTAAGAAAATTATTGCGAAATTGAATATTTTAATTGATGTTTCATTTAAGTTCAATTTTTTAAACCATGGAAACAATAATATAATTTTCAACAACTTGGATTTATTTTTTGTATCATGCTTATTATGTGCGCTGTTAATTCTGGAAAACTATTCAGGAAAAGGTTTGAATATAACTTTAAATGTTGGAGGTACTGATCACAAAGCATTAATGCCCGGGTAAAAATCAGAACCCAGTATTACTGCGAACACTAACTCGTTGTAATACAGCTGGTTTTGTGTAATTGTACAAATTCACAAATGTCTGTAATTTTACATGAATATTGCTGTTCCATTTACAAAAGAATTACAGTGTACGGATATCGCCGTAAGTTTATAGGTGCAAAGTTTACTATTAGTCAACATGAACTCACAATAATATTATTGGAGTAGTAACAACACTTTAAAAAACTGATTGAGTATACAGCAAAAACTTTATTCTTCTTTTTACGTGCCTTTTAAAGGGAAACAGAGATCTAATTATCTGACCTTTTGAATACCTACCCTTTGTTAATTTAGCTGCATTCTTCGTTGAAAGCGCATAAATTAAGAACTATATATTCAGTTTATGATTTTCATTAAATTAAATTGAATGTAGTAATGGCTACGTGTAAAAAAATGCTAAAAATTATTCTAACCGATATTAAAAAATTTCCATCATTCCAACAAATATTTTATGATGGTAAAATTACTTTTGTAGTCCTAACTTAATCATTTCTTTAGTGAGAACGAAATTTTAATACCTCATCGACACTAAAAACTTGCCATCACATAATATTTAGAAGGGTATGTATAAACTACATTTTTCGTGGTGACTAATAACTAAATTCTTCCTAAAGAAACTTATAAAATAAAATATTACTAAACCTTATAAATAATAGTTTAATGTTTTCCAAGGTGAAAAAGAGATAAAAATTGGTTAATAAAGTATGTTTCAAATTTTATATAATTATACACAAACACAGTAAAATTCATAGTCAAATTAAATTTTTTAGAAAAATTTCATATATGTTCATCTCATTAAAGCACAATTTATTACAAGCATGAACAATGTATACTACACTGATGTGGCAGCTTACTCTTCACCAATCAAAATGGGAGTGTTAGTATTGGAGAAATATTCTATAATGTATATATATTTTTATATTGAACCAAGTCTAATTATGAAATAATTCTTATTAGATTTTTTTGCCAACATACACATTTTTACATAGTGGCTTTGAAAATATTAATATTTTGTGAAGAAAAGAAATAGTTTTGTACTGTCCATAGTGTGTGATAGTAAAATCTTAGGTCATCAAAAAATATATAACTACCTATATATTTACAATGTTAGGTTTTGATAAGACAGTTAAAAAATATATATAGGAATGTGCTTCATATAAAGCCAAGAAGTTGTTTGGTTTAAACAGATACATTTTGTTACCACTAGAGCATGGCTGTGAATGCAGAATGTTTGGAAGTGTCCTCACTGGCCCAGTGCTCCGAGGTGTGGACGAAGAGGTCCTGGGGCCTATTCCACGAAGGTACAAGTTACAAATTACAGGCAAAAAATATATACAAGTTGTAGAAAAGTGGTAGATATTGGGTTCCACAAAAGTACAAGTAAAGACTTGTAAATCCCAGTGAATTGTAACAAGTTACAGGTGTTTTTCTACAATTGTACAAGCTCTTCGCAAAGAAAAAGTACAAGGTTTAACTTAAACTTGTAGAATAGTTAATACAAGTCTACCTACCTCTTGAGGTAGGTTAAAGTGTGTTGTTATCAGAAACAAACATGTGGGATACTTCATCAGATGAAGAAAATGAGAATGTGCATCCACTTATTAGACGAAGGACATTCAGAATACACACGAATCACAGTTTTGAAAGCATGTTTGAATTTAACGAGAGATTTAGAATGAGTGCTGCCAAACTTCAATTATTACTTAATGATATAGGACATAGACTTCATCGCCGCACTAATAGGAGTAAATCATTACCAACAAAATTGGAGTTATGTGTTGCTCTACACTGGTTGGGAACTGGTGGACAATATCATTCTGTTGCAGATATGCATGGCATAGGTAAGGCTAGTGTGTGTCGTTCTGTTCATAATGTGGTAATTGCTGTAAATGCAATAAAATTCCCCCAAGTGGTTGACTGGCCTGAAGATACGGTGCAAGTGTCTGCAGCATTTTATGCTATTGCTGGTATGCCTAATGTTGTTGGATGTGTTGATGGTACACTTATAAAAATAGAGTCACCTAAAGCTAATGAAGTGCAGTACGTGGACAGACATGGAAATCATTCTTTGAACTGCATGGTAGTTTGTGGTCCAGACTGCTCATTCTATTATGTAAGTGCTAGGTGGCCAGGAAGTGTACATGATGCCAGAGTGCTTAGAAACAGCACACTAAATCAGCGCATGGAAGAAGATTGGAGACCAGTACCTGGTGCCATAATTTTGGCAGACTCGGGTTATCCATTGAAAGAATGGTTGATTCCACCAGTCATGAATGCTCCTCAAGATCCTGCAGTGGTAAGATTTAACAGGGCACACAAATCCACACGTCAGTTAGTTGAAAACTCACTGGGAATTCTCAAAGAGAAATTTCCATGTCTGAAGCACTCACGCGTAAAGCCATTATTTGCAGCTCAAGTATTTAAGTGCTGCACTGCACTATGTAACATTGCTCGAAGTGAGGATGGTGTGCAGCCCTTGATAGAAGCAGATGAAGAGCAAGACGATGTCGACGTGGATCACAATGAAGTTAATATACACCCTGCAGCCCAACAACGGCTGGCACAGTTGATTCACAATTTTAGGTAGATACAAATTATTATGAAAGAATTGAAAAACTCTTATGTAGGACTATATTTTCAATTTCATTTATAGTTCTTTTTTTTTAATAGCATATGTTAATGGATTGCTGAGATTTCAATAACACTTTTACAAATATAGCTTCCATTCAAATGCATTGTTGAAATAAATTACTTCGAAAAAGTCATAAAATATAAATTATCTGAAAAACCATTCAAGAGTTGTGATCAGTGACTATTCATTGTTCTTGGATAGAACCATCTAATGTCACATAAATAGTGTCACCATCGATAGGCAAGTCCTTTGTGAAATTAGAACCAGGAATTCCCAGCTCTTTCTCGAGTTTTAAAATTTTTAGACTTTTCAAATAGCTTTCTTTTTCTAGTAGTTGAACCTGTAATTTCAATTTCTTAAGCCGTAAATTATTTTCTTCTCCCATATCATTTCCTCTTTTTGGTTTGGGCTGGTTAACTTGTTTGCAACTCGTAGAAGGCAGTGTTTTGCTATTGCTGAAATGTGTCATCAAAGTGTCTGCACTACTTGTAGGGTTTATACTTTCTAACACAGGTTCGTCCTGCCATGTTTCAGGGCATTCTAAACCAACAACTGATGGCGTTTCTCGGCCAATAATATCCAATACTGCATTGTCTACATCAGTTAATTTGCTTTCAACCCCACCTCCACTTCCTGTCTGTTTTTTGTTGTCAATTTTCTTCTGTAACAGAAAAGCATATTATTAATTAGCCTCTATTAACATACTTAAGAATTGTTGAATTTGATATATAGGTGCCTTCAAAGATGTTTCAATTTCTTTTACAGTTGTACATGTGATTCGTAACCAATGCTGTTCCCTAAGTGAGGTTAGGTAGTTCATTTACAAATGTAGGCTACATATACCACAAAATATTGACAAGACTGTACCAAAATAAATTAAAAATTGTTATATAAATATACTTACTGTTGCGTTTTTTTTAAGTTCTGCCAAAATGTGTCTCTGGTGTAGGTGAAGTCCTTGCCTGCAGGGATCAGTCCCAACCCACAAGCCTTTCCATGAATTGCTAACCATGCCTTCATTTTTTCTTGTTTGGTGCATTTGTCAGAAAATGCAGAAAACAGTATGTCCTTTTCTTTAATCTCATTTAGAATACACAGTTTACTTAGAGTCTTTCCAGACATCACGTTTTAAACAATTTCCTTTTTTAAAACAAATACATACAAGTTTGGTTATGTCAACAACAACAGAGTAAATGCAGCCAACTTGTACACTTGTACTTTGTACTTGTACTTGTACTTTTTTCCTACAATTGTAACAATTCTCTGTGGAACGCCTGTAACTTGTAACTTGTCTTAAGTAGGACTTGTACTTGTACAATTGTAGCTTGTACACTTGTACCTTCGTGGAATAGGCCCCTGATGGAAGGACTGGAACGCCCCTGGCCCGACGCGGCGCTGTCAGTAGGGACTGGAAAACTTCGCGGTTTCAATGACCACTAGGATAGACTCCACGGTTCTCTATGTACTCGGGCAACTATCACCTGTGGCCTATTTCATAAAACTACAAGTCTACAAGTTACAAGTAACTTTGCTAGTAACTTGTTAAAACTTTGATAATGTTGTTTCATAAAGCTACAAGTAAATACTTGTAGTTACAAGTGAAATGCTACAAGTTACAAGTTAATTTTACAAGTAAATAAATGTTTTTGTTTCATAAATAAACTTGTCGCTAGCAAGCATTTGTAACTTGTAAGAAATTGCTACCAGTGTCAATACGTAGGTAGAATATTGTGTAAGTCCAATTATATTAGTTGTAAATCATTAATAAGTATATGCTTGTGTATAGAATGATATTATAACATCTTAGAATACAATGGATATTATTATATTTACCGATTCTGATGAAGATGATAAAGATATTGAGGTTATGAGGCGACCACTTAATTTTAGAGAGAGGTTGAACACGGGACTTGGCACGGTATTTGAGTATAACAAAATGTTCCGCATGAGTGCTGTTAAACTGGAGGAGCTAGTACAAGATATAGGTCATATATTGTATCACCCTACACGAAGAAATAAATCGTTATCTGCAAGGGAACAAATATTTGTCTCTCTACATTTGTTGGGAAATGGCGGACAGTACCATGCAGTTGGAAATATGCATGGTATTTCCAAAGCAACAGTACACAGATGTATCAAAACATTTGTAAATGCTATCAATGAAATCATTTTTATCAGCATACACTTCGCAACTATAACCTACAAATTCGTTACATAATCAAAACACGAACAATAAACAGCTGACTCGTAAACTTGTAGGTATGTGTTACAAGTGCACCAACTTCTACAAGTCAAGCAACTTTCTTTGTGAAACACTTCAGATTCACACTTGTAAGAAATTCCCTTGTAACTTGTAACTAGTAACTTGTAGACTTGTAGTTTTATGAAATAGGCCACTGGTCATTGGCTACCAACTCGGGACACCTGTTTACTGCGATTCTTATGATTCGATACTTCTTTTGTTGAGTGTTTGCAATTGGCTCAAGAGTCCTTCAGGTAAATTGCGGTCCAATCACTGACGCAGCATTAAGCTAAACGAGTTTGGATTCCAGCCTGTCTGGAAAGGAATCCGCGAATTTTTCCGGTCTCTAGCTATCAGTCGCTCCGGAGACGAGATGGCTGGTTTGCCTGCGCCCCGTGTAGGCCGAGTTCCTTCACCGGGGAGCTGGACACATCCTGCACGTTTCACAAGGTCACCTCACAAGGTCATCACGTAACAGACTGTAACAGACATGTGTTGGTCTATGAGTAGAGGCAGGCATTTATCGCGAAAAGATCTGAACACTTATTAGACTGCAACAAGGTATACCCGCACCTCCCATTCGTTTGCTACATTTCCTATCATCGTCCTATCCTTAACAGAAAAACACAGATTAGAAGAAGTTAAATAGTAAACATGTATAAAAGTTATAGTTGAATTAATCTCTTCGTTAAAGTAATACACATATTTGAATTAATGAGTGCAAATAAAAGTAAATTTATCAATTAAATTGTAGATTTCATTTCACTCCTTTTTATCCATACAATATAGTGACAATTCATTCAAAGTTATTCAATTTTATTCATAAAAGAATGCAATAATTTCATCAATGTTTTGTTATGACGTTGTCACGTTAAACTATCGTCCGTAAAACCAACTTTACAGACAACCAATTTTTTTTTCCACGGCGTGTGAGAACGTAACGGTTTTCCCACCGGCCTTCGTCCTCCATGCGTCCACATTGTTAAGCAAGGCTCGGCAGAGGCGGGGGGGGGGGGGGGGCCGTGTCGTGCGGGCTTCAAGGACACTGACCATTGTTCAGACGGACCTTTTTTTACCTCTCACTTCGTGATAAATATGCATAATAACTGTGGACAGGCTGACGCTCAGACTGCATAAAAAATAATTTATGGGAACCTAACGCAAATTAACGCTCCCTTCGACTGCTGCTGTGTTCTGCAATATCACCGCGGGATTTCGCAATGTCCACAAATAAGCTGCACCCGGGAGATAAATGTCAGTTGCGCCACTCTACACGACACGTTTATTTTTCTCACAGCACTATCTGCGCTGGAAACTCTACAATTAATTGCAATATGTCATCGAAATGTAACGCAGTAATGTCAACACTTAAGTGCACGAAAAGTATCTGCGATCTTGACTTGGACGTAAATTGCTCTTATTTATGTAGGTTAACTACATAGGAAAAGTGTTGGTAATGTCGTAACAAATACAAGGTACGAGCGATAAGTCGAGTTGAATACCAAAGAACGTTCGATTACGCATTATAATGCATCAATTTATACAGCAGGAAAAATACGAACAAGTAGTGGATATTTAATGCAATTTCCATTTGCTGTTTCGTCACACACTTGTAAATTGCGTTAAAACAGTGTGGCGGGATTTATAAAAAAAATTAGCAGTGGTTTTGATGTGTAAAACTCTTAGTTTTTGGTTAAAGGTATATGGTAGGAGTAATATCGTTAGTGGAATGGAAGTCGATTGGAATGAAAATGTATAAATACGGTGATGCCATCTGTGGAAGGCTCAGAAATCTCGAAAAGACGGCGGATCCGGGAAATTCATCCGTATATATTTCTTTCGTGAACATTGCAGGAATAACACCGCGTATAGTTATTAAATACTAAAACTCTATAATATTACAACTATATTTTAAAACTTTATGTAATTTCAGCTTAAAAAATGTATATATAACAATTTTTACAATCCCAAGTTAACATTGAAATGTTGAGGAAGCGCAGCGTTCGTCATATGTACTGTATAGACCCTACAAATTGTTAGCCTACATATGTTTGACGCTATGTTAAATAAAATTATTTCTCGATGAAATATTTATTGTTAAATCTACATGTTCAATCAGGTAAATAAGGTTTAAATTGTGTTTGTAGGAAGTATTTACAGACTGATTTCTGTCATTTCAGCAAAAACACACATACATAGGTATACTTAGTGTAATAAAATTCTTTTGGAAATGTTTCAGGTTAATGTTGTTTAATGCATCAATTAGACTGCCACTTTCAATTCGAAAAATACTTAATTCCTTACAGAATCATCCAAATGTGAACTCTTTATGACACCATGCTTGTTCTAACACAACTTTCATGACTAGTGAATTAAAAGTTTTTTTTTTTAAATTACGAATTTATCTTGTTATGAATATTCAGATTTACAAAATGTATTTCAGGATGTTTTTATTAACATAAAATGTACTTTGACACACCAATACGCTTAGTTCATAATCCGATGTTCACGAAAGTTTATATATACCGTTGGGTCCGCCATCTTGACGACTTTGGCTATAGCAGTTTTTGGATGCATGCGCATTGGACTTTCAACATGAAAAATTTCCGTTGTGTAATGCCCGCTTATTTCATTGCATTTCTGCTGCAAACTAAAATTTCACCCTCAACGCAACTAAAGAATGATAACCTCAAAAAAGCAGGTAATGATAGTTCGGGTCTTGGTGGGAAATGTTAAGAGGTTCAGCGTTGAGTCATTTGCATGCGACGCGTTCGGTACTCCTGTTGTTCGTCTTGCCCTGAAAAATCAATAATACCACCCTGTTAAACAAAATTTTAGTTAGATTTAAAAATGGGAAAAAAATTACCATTTTTCACTAAAATAAATGATAAAGAACGTGACCAAAATTTTCAATGTAGAGCGTTGAAAATGTATCTTATCGATAGGGACACCTGTATTTCACGAATACATTTCGTGTCAAGGCATTTCACAAAATACTGTAGCTTTTCTCCTGTGGTTATTGGCTGAGGTCGGTGAGATGTGTCGTCCCGCTCTTGACGGGGTCAATGAGAATTTGGTCACCGTACTGCTGTACCCTCACAATTTGCCATGACTCTTAGAAAAAGCTACAGTGTTTTGTGAAATACCTTGACATGAAATGAAATCGCGAAATACATGTGTCCCTACTTATCGATTGTAATCTCACCGCGATGAAAAGGCATTTAGCCTTTCGTACCTATACGAAACTTAAAGCCCCATTTTGATTATGTTACCAAAAAATATTGTATGTGAAATGAGGTGTCACATTTTTCCTTGTTAGAATAAACATTTTATATAATTAAGTTAGCACACTAGTAACTTGAACAAGTTCAAAGTTTAACAATTTGAAAGAAAGATTCAATCCTATTTAAACGAAACACAACACGTAGATGAAGTTTTAGCCTTTAAGAAATACAATAGTGTTGTTAAAAGTCAGTTATTTATAACCACTCATAAGATGTTTAGCCCAGACATGCTAACCAACGAGCTTTGCATGCTTTTTGGCTAATATAATAAAAATTATCTGAAGAGTAAGATACATTTACAGAAACTAAGCGCAAACTAGCTAGTTTGAATATAATGGAATCGACTTCTTATAAAAGTTCCCATCAAAAATTGCACGAATTCCACTCCAAACAACAATTTTTCTTAAATTTATTTCAACTGAGAATATATTAGGACCACCTGAACCATATAGCTAATAGTAGGCGTCAGAATTGCTGAACATGAAAAATAAAGAATGCTAAATAATTTTTACATCTCAGTTTGAAGGAGTAATAAGTAGAGGCGAAAAGCCGATCCGGGTACAGGAGGCTGGAAGCGTCGCCGACGAAGCCGGCCGCCATATTGTATTCTTCCATCTTGCTATCGCCTTTTGGCTGTTTTACAAAAAAAAAATATTTAAAAAAAATCTTTAGTGTTTTAATTATAGTGCTGATAATAGTGAAGATTGTAACTTACCCACAGCTGAAGTTTGTTGCAAATACCTAAAGAAATAATAATTATAAATGTTGTGCCTGAACGAAAATACATAGCGAAAATTTAAAAGCATTGATATAAGCTGGAATTTTCCTAAGACAATAAATCAGAGCAAAAATAGTGCACATGAACTCCACTCACGACAGAAGTGAAACTTATTGCTTTTTAGGTATAAATATGGATAAATTATTTTCATTTTCGATCAAACTATCCCCATAAAAATTAATTATAATTATAAACTCAATTGCACAAATCAATAACTATTTCCCACACGAATAAATAAATGGTAGATTTTTAAAATGAAATAAAATAAATATGGCAACGTCAATCGTCAGCCATTACAAAAACTAGAGGAGTAGACAATCACAAGCAGCGTTACGAGAATTCTGTAGAATCACTGCTGCGTCTTTTCTACCTACAGCCGTTACAACTAGCATGTAGCATGTTACTCTACGTACCTATTCCCCCCCCCCCCCCCCCTTAAACGATATTTCCATTCGACCGCTAGCGCATGCGTTGGTAAAGAAGTTCCACTTTAATAAACTAAAAAAAAAAAAAAAATACAACTCAAAAACAGATGTCACAAAGGAAAAGTGACTGTATTGGAAACGAACGTTTCTCCATGCAAGTTTGAAGCTTTAAACCTTCTCCGCGGGGGAGCGACACGGGACATTTCCGCTTCGCCCTACCTGCAAATGACAGATCAACTGAAAGGGAAGCATCGGACCCTTCCCTCGGTCTCTCTCTCTCTCTCTCTCTCTCTCTCTCTCTCTGCAGGAGCGCGGACTCTAATGGGCTTCCGACCCCATTTGACCTGCAGCCATCCCCCCCCCCATCACCTTCTTTATCACTGGACTGAAGGTATGCTTTCTGAACGGAGGGAGGCAGGTGACATCAGCAGGAGTAGTTCTAGCAAATACACTAGGGATAATACCGGACATCTTTACACTATCAACACAGATGAAGTGTCACGAACAACCTGGTGGCTTGACATGATATTACAATAATTTTTAGATTTTTAAATAGGCAAGAAAGATGTTTTAATATCTGGCGATAAACATTTTAGGTAGGTTAAAAAAAATACTACCTATTGCAGCCGTTAAAATGGTGCAACTTTCGGAAAGTTTTTATATAGTTTTTCGTTTCATGGTCCATAGACACCCAAACCATCGTCAACTCAAAAGTTTATATATATATATATATATATATATATATATATATATATATATATTTCACAATTTAGTGAACACGATAACTGTCGCAATTTTTCACAAATAACTTCCAACAAAATGTTACATTAATTCAAGTGGTGGAAAATCTCGGTCGAGTTCGTTAACGAGCAATATCCGACCTATGGGGTAGAAATGGGAAAGGTTTTTTTTTTAAAAAAAAACAGAAAAATCTCTGTAACTCTCATAATATGGATAATATTGCATCTGTTTGAACGTATTTAAACTCGTAGGAGTAATGCCATACAATTGCAGGCACATGGTTGGGAAGTTTTGTAGCAGCTACCCTACAACTCAGATCTGGCGTCCTCTGTCGGTTTGGACCATAAATAGAGACACCTGTATTTCGCGATTTCATTTCATGTCAAGGTATTTCACAAAACACTGTAGCTTTTTCTAACAGTCATGGAAAATTGTGAGGGTGCAGCAGTACGGTGACCACATTCTCATTGACCCCGTCAAGAGCGGGACGACACCTCTCCCCGACCTCAGCCAATAACCACAGGAGAAAAGCTACAGTATTTTGTGAAATACGTTGACACGAAATGTTTTCGCGAAATACAGGTGTCCCTAACCATAAAGAAGTTCCTCGGTGGTGAGAAGCTTGACTCCTGACGACGAACTCAAAAGGGGCCGAGCGAATGTGGCTCTTCTCGCAGTCAGGATTTTCAAACTGATCCAACATTGGGACAAATGCAATCAGCATGCATGGAAGTTCTGCGGAAAAGTATTATTGAGCAACGCTTTCAATTCTGTTTTATATTGTCATTAATTGCTTTTCCTTTATTAAAAAATTATGTGCGTTAATTAATTATTCACACGCCCCTATAAATGTTAACTTTTGGCTGTTACATAGCATTTATTTGTTGACACTCTAGGTTTTGTTAGCATGAATATAATTCTAACATTCTTTCGCGACTATTTTATCACTGGACGCAGCCTTGAAATTAAATGATTGTTTTGATAGGTTGCATCTGTTTAGAAACCATCCTTGCTATTTGAGAACAGTTTTTGATGTCGATGTACCTGGGAAACGCCGAAAATTACGAAGTAGAAAATATATGATAAGAGTTTGGGGAAGATTTACGCAAAAAACATTCAATACATAAAACCTGTCCTTAATATGGCAAGGTTCATAGTCCAACATTACGTATACCGTTTAATACACATGTACATAAAAACCACGCTTTCTTGTTTTACACACTTTGCGTAAGCAGCGCGAAGCGTTCGGAAATATTTTCTGTAATTTGTTATTGTCGATTTAGTAGGCACATGACTGCAAATTTTCACTTATTAGAACCGAGATTTTTCGTTCTTCACAATAGTTAGACGACAACGTCCCATGAGCGTCAATGGTTAAGCTTAATTTAATTACTTCTTTTGCATTTGAATGCAATAATTAACGTAAAAAAATATTTTGCAGACTTGAAAATATCACTGTTTTCACAGAGAAAAATAAATATCTAAAAGAAAAAACAAAAAAAATTTGTATGAGTTTACACTGTAATAGTAACAAAACATCAGTACCAGCACATAATGATCTGCATAAAGAACACTATAAACGATAATTAATTAGAGTTACACGTGTTTTAAGAACATGTCTCTCACCTGGAAGTATCTTTACAGAATTTCCAAAATGTTAAAAAAAAAAAAAAAAAAAATAGACTACTAACTAGTGGCATTGCTGTAACTCTATATTTCGGATTGGGACTGACCGTTATATTATTGAAGTTATACTTCTTGAGGCGCGTTATGAAAAATTGATGAGAGTGAAATTCTAAGATGCGCGCGCATCACTGTAACACAAAATTAACAGATTGAAGCTGCGCGCGCACCATGTGACGACATTTTCACAGGAAGATGGCGGACCCAAGTGTATGCACATAAATCCACATTAGGGGACATACCAAACGTATTGATGTGCCAAATGAAACTTTATGATAGTGAAATTACCATGGAATTTATTATTTTGTTAAACTTAAATAGTCATAGTAAAGAGTAAATTCCAAGGTTAAAAAAAACACATTACTTTGGTTATACATCAAATATAATACACGTCTTTCTCGTAGCCTTCTGTCAGAACAGTGGTTAGATATATTGCGCGGTCAATATGCTAAAGGGCCGTGGTTCAAAACTCGGCGGTAAGTATTTGTTTTTTACTTTTTTTGGAGTTATAGCTACTTCTTTAGGCGCGTTATAAAAAAATGATGAGAGTGAAATTTTAAGATGCTTCACTGTAACACAAAATTAACAGGTTGAAGCTGCCCGCTAAATCGCTCATTAAGTCTCGAAATAAAGCTACCAACAAAATAGAAATAGAAATTCTATTAGTCGCGCATGTTGGCACGCTCGTCGCTTCTGATCACTGTTTTCATATTTATAATATTTATCCATATGTTTCTAGTTTCTACATTCACAACACGTGTTTTAGTTTCATACAAGTGCGAATTATATATGTGCTAATAAATTATATTCAGTAGTGATTTAAATTGAATATTTTGATTAATTTTATTTACTATTCGTAAAATCCTTACTAATATTATAAATGCGAAAGTAACTCTGTCTGTCTGTCTGTTTGTTACCTTTTCCCGGCTGAACGGCTGAACGGATCGTAATGAAATTTGGCAAGGAGATAGATTATATCCTGGGGATGGACATGGGCTATCTTTTGTCTAAAAAAAATAAATTTTAAACGGGTTAAAAAAATATATCATAATTTTATGTAACGTGTGTCATAGATATACAAACTGTTAGTGTCATTCCTCTATGTCTGCCGAGCAATAGCTTTCAAGCCATTACGTTACGTTTTGCTATTGTAAGGAACTAAGTAGAGAGTAAGAAAAAAATAAATATCTTGACAGTTTGTAGTGTCGCCATATTTGTTTCAGTTTTCAATACAGTTTTTGTATATTACAATTTAAATTATTTTTTATACAGTACCTACTTATAACTTATTTGCAAGGAGTTTGGTTTAGTGTTTATAATTAATCTGCTGAGCGTCAAGAGTCTTAGGGCTACTGAGACCGAAGACCAGAAATATTTATCAATTATGTAATATATTGTTGAAAAATTTGAATTTTACTATTTCAGGTAGGTAGATTTTTTTTATTAATTAGAATAGTTACGTGTAATTGCCATCTTCCTTTATTTCATATTAAACATTATGTTTGGTTGAGTGTGAGATAATTTTATTTATGTATGTTTTAATTTAATTTATTTTCTTATATATATATATATTCTTACCTACCTACTTCTATTAAATTTCAGGTGGATGTTAACATTGTCATTCCAGTTGAATAATTTTTTTTGACAAATTATTTGTTATTTATTTTTGGTTTTCATTTTGGACTATGTTTTTTTTTTTTTACTTAATTAAAAGATTTGTAGTGTGTACAGGGAGTGATATCTCTATTAATTTCTATACTCCTTTGGATAAGCGGAATATGGCCACCACAGTTTTACATATCAACAAATCCTACAAATGTTTTAAACATTATGACAAATAAAAATAGTTTCACAAACATCCTTAGTTTTTTTTGGTGTGTATAGTTTGAAGTTTAATATTATGTATGTACGTAAATTCTTAAACATACAGTTATTTATTAATTTATTTAGAAAATTATTGATAGGTAGGTAATAAGTTTTCCTTTATATCTCTTTCGATTTGGAGTGTTTTCGAGCCATTCGGGGTCCTCAACATCACCTCCTCCTCCTCCCCCCCCCCCCCCCGGGTGGTTAAAGCCCCAAAATTTCGACAGATTAAATTTTTTTAAAAATCTTTCTCTTTCGATTTTAAGCGTTTTCGAGCCATTCAGGGTCCTAGAACCCCTCCCCCCGCTCCCCTCTGGGAAAAAGCCCCAAAATTTCAATAATTTTAGGAATTTCAAATATCTATTCTTTCGAGATGGAGTGTTCCGAAACATTCGAGGTCCTGAACCTCCACCCCCCTCCCTTTCTCAAAAGTGAAAGCCACAAAATTTCGAAAAATTGGAGAAAATTTTATTAAAATTAAGTCATTACTAACTAAAGTATCCGGGGCATGGTGGAACTTTTACCCAAAGTCGACTTCGCACCCAATTTTGTGGGAGGGGGGGGGAGTGCAAAACTCCAAAATTACGACAAATTTCAAAAAATTCTTAAATTTAAGTATACTTTTTTACTATTTGGAGTGTTTCCGAGCCATTCGGGGTCCTCAAACTACTCTCCCCCCACAAGGAGTCAAAGACCCAATAATAAAAAAATTTCCCAAACTTTCGAAAACCTATTCTCTTTAGGTTTGGAGTGTTTACGAGCCATTCGGGGTCTTCAACATCACCCCCCCCCCCCCGCCTTCTCAGGGGTCAAAGCCCCAAAATTAAGAAAATTTAAAAAATCATTCTCTTTCGATTTTTAGTGTTTCCCCGCCATTCAGGGTTCTCAAAATAACCCCTCCCCCTCTGGGGACAAAGCCCCAAAATCTCGAAAATTTCAGGATTTTCAAATATCATTTCTTTCGAGATGGATTGTCCCGAACCATTCGAGGTCCTGAACCTCCACCCCCCTCCCTTTTCTCAAAAGTGAAAGCCACAAAATTTCGAAAAATTGGAGGAAATTGTATTAAAATTAAGTCATTACTAACTAAAGTGTCCGGGGGATGGCGGAACGTTTACCCAAAGACGTGTTCTCCAACAAATTTGTGGTAAGGGGATTGGGGGAATGCAAAACCCCAAAATTTCGAAAAGTTTCTTAAATTTAAGAATACATTTTTTACTATTTGGAGTGTTTCCGAGCCATTCGGGGTCCTCAAACTACCCTCCCCCCACAAGGAGTCAAAGACCCAATAATTAAAAAAATTCCCAAAATTTCCAAAAACCTATTCTTTTTCGATTTGGAGTGTTTACGAGCCATTCGGGGTCCTCAGCATCACCTCCCCCCCTCAGGGGTCAAAACCCCAAAATTTAAAAAATTTCAAATATCATTCTTTCGATTTTTATTGCTTCCCAGCCATTCAGGGTCCTCAAAATCACCCCTCCCCCTCTGGGGACAAAGCCCCAAAATTTCGACAATTTCAGGAATTTCAAATATAATTTCTTTCGAGATGGAGTGTTCCAAACCATTCGAGATCCTGGACATCCACTTTTCGCAAAAGTGAAAGCCCCAAAATTTCGAAATATAAGAATATATATAATTGGATTTTGGTATGTATGACGTCGATACACTCTTACACCGTTTGACCGATCGCCATGAAAGTTGGCACATCGAAGTGTTTTTATCATACATTTTTTTTGTAACTCGCCGCTAGATGGCGCTGTAGCGCATCAACTTCTAAACCTTTCAACCGATCGCCCTGGGTAAACAGAAAATCATAGGTTTCAGATACACAAACAGTAATTATGTGTCATTTCTTAATGTCCAACACACTGGAAATATCGCTATCCATTTTGCTGTAACTCGCGGACAATATTTCACCCGGTGTTCAGCCCGGGCAAAGCCGGGTACTGCAGCTAGTTCGTAAATATAAGTAAAAAAAAATTGTGCCTTTCTACTTTTTCAAGTGCTCCAATATAATTTAGGTTAACTATCCGTATGTATTATTTATTGATATAAATTAAAATATTATTATTTAATATAATTAAAACTAAATATTATTAAATTATTAATGTTAAATATTTATCATTGGTTATTTAATATTTACAAAATAAAGAAATAAATTTAATAAAAAATTTAATAAAAAAATTGTGATACAAATTAAAATCTAATTTTTAATATTAATAATTAAATTGAATAAATTATAAATATTTATAAATATATATACAAATTTAATTAAAACTTTTTGATAAAAAATAAAAACTGAATATTATATTTAGAAAGTAATTAATATTTAAATCACGAATAAACATAAATTAAATTTTTGAATTTATTGTTACATTTATTTATTTTCTATCAAAATATTAAGTAGTCAATAATAAATATTTAAAATTAAGTATCTTATAATATTTAGTACAAATGATGTCATATATATTTATTATTCTCTAAATTTTATTTATTTAATATTTCAAATTTAAACTGAACTTTATTGAATGTGTTGACCATCTTTTTCCAGCCCTTTTATTATTTTTTTTAATTAATTATTTGCATGCAATTAAAACATATTTTTTAATGATGCCAAAGAAGTATAACTTCTTACAAGTGTACATAAGTACACGCCCCCATTTTTTTTAAACTGAACGATTATAATTTATGGGGTGGACTGTAATCTGTAAAGCACTCAGCCTATGTGGCTTCAAACTTATTTGGAAAACAGAAAACAATTTGTTGACCGCAATAATCATCTTAGTAAGGCCAAACCAATTACAATTGGGGTACCTCAGGGATCAGTACTAGGACCTATTATGTTTATTATGTATATCAATTATATCGGAAAAAATCCAGTGAAGGGAAAAATGTCCATATTTGCAGATGATACAAGTATATTTTATTTTGCAGAGTTTGATGTAGTTATGAAACAAATTATACAATATGATCTAAATATTTTGCAAAAATGGTTTTAGGAAAACAAGTTAACAATTAATACTAACAAAACAAACTATATGATTTTTATTGAAGTAAATAACAAAGATATAAAAAATAACATAAATATAACTTATAATGACTGCATACTTGAACAAGTATCATCAAGAACATATCTTGGACTGGTCATTGATTCCAAACTCAAATGGGAGAAACATATTAGTAAAATTAAGGGCAAAATAACACCAATTATTGGAATAATGCACAGGTTAAGAGGCACGATATCTCCAAAGTTACTGAAAGCTATTAATAGCTCCCTCATAGAATCACATCTTAGATACATGTTAGTAATCTGGGGGTGGTGCAACAAAACACATCTGCATGAATTGGAAGTATTGCAAATTAGAGCTATTAGGATTTTGTATGGGTATGACTACCTTACTCCAACAATCCAACTTTATAGCGAAACTGACATACTGCAGCTAAAAGTCCTCCGAAAATACTCATCTATCATTATCCTATATAAACATTTTAATGGTCTTACATCATTAAATACACTGTTCACGCTGAATTCGGAGGTAATAACTATCAAACGACAGGAGAGAGTAAATTACACATAGTGCAATGTAATACTTATATCATCTTTTGGTACTAATAGTGTTAGAAACAACCTAGTTAAGATTTATAATGAAGTATCTAAAAGCTTCAATAAAAAAAAACATCATATGCCTCAGTTAAAAAAATAAATAAAAAATCTTCTACTTGAATGTAAATATTAACGGCAATATTGACAAATGATTAAACAAAACTTAAGAATTAATTAGTTTAATAATATTAAAAAATATAAAAAGACAGAGAAAGGGTTCTATTTATAATTAATATTTTTGAGTATCATAAGTGTTATTTCTTTTGTAATTTCTTATGACTATTACTGTTAAATATTACTAAAATTTTTATGAAAACCTGAACATGTTTGTAATAATCATAGATATTACTTTTGTTAGTATTTGACGTGTCTGGTAAAACGTAATAATGTATGTGTATAGGCTATTTTGATATTGATAACCATACGGATACATGTGTTTATGTTGTTGTTGATGTTGTTGTATATACGTAGTACAATGTATGTATAGTTCCCCAGCATGAGCTTTCAGCTCTTTGGGACAAGTTGCAATAAATTAAAAAAAAAACTAATCAATGACGGTTAATTAATGAAGATTTAATCAGCTCCATTGCAGTAATTTCTTTATAAGAAAGTAAATACAAAAGACAAAACAAGGAGAATTCTCTTTGGTTCAGTATTGCCATCTGCACTTTGAGGTAAAATAAATCAACTCCGGAAGAAAATTTTGCAAAAGTTGAAAATCCATGGGCCGGTCGAAAGCCCAACGCACGGTTGCTCTGCTCGATCAACCAGGCTTCCTTACCACATGACCAACAATTATAACGGTATTATTAATGAAAGATAATTAGTCCCCCATCGAGAGCAAAATAGGGGGTTCTGTACTATGTTAATTTCATCCAAGCAGTAAAGGCAAAGCCAGGCTATTGTTTTGGGAAGGATATTTTTTTATACTGTTAGTCAAACATTTTTAGTTACACTTGGTTTTGAATCCAATTTTTTTTCAACTTCACATTCTAACGTTTGTAGTTTTATTCTTAATCTGGGACAAACTAACCTTTATGAAACGCAAACTAATAATAATACCTTGGTATATTACTTAAGATTTTGAGAGAGGATGTATCCCGATTTTTTACAATACATAGCTACGTTCCTACATAAACACATATACAAATTAAAACCCATCTTAGCCATTGGCCATACCAGGGATTCAGGTTACTTTAAATTGTATTAGAAATGTATGTGCCATGGAATTAAAATTTATATAATATTGTAAGATAAAAAATATGTAATAATTAAAAAATGAATAGTAATATAGTAAGAATATAAAATAGAATAAAATACATGACTAGATAATTAGATATATGAATATATATGGGGGAAACCAATAGGGTGTTGAATTGAAAAAAAAACCGAGGTCCGTTTTAGGTGAGTGCTTGTACGGTCCCCCCCCCCCCCCCCCCCAAAGATGGAAATTGGTGTATTTAGCCTTACAGTCAGTTGACCTTATATATTGTTGATTGTGCTACTGATTGTGCATCCTTTTTTATGTACTTTCTTTTCATTGATTGAACTTCCTTTTCGTTTATGGTCCTTAGAATCATGCTTGACCTGTGTGTGTTTTAAGTGTGATGTGTGTTTTCTTTGTGTATACTGTGTGTCTATTGCATGCCCATTTTGTGTAGTTTGTTCATTGCGTGTACTATGTGTCCATTGCAGTTACTCTACGTCCATTGCGTATACTGTGTGTCCATTGCGTGTGAATTGCATGTATTGTGTGTACACTGCGTGTCCATTGCGTGTACTGTGTGTCCATTCCGTGTCCAGTATTATATATAATATATATACACACACCTGTCTGTTTGTCGGGTTGTGAAGTGCCAGTGCATTTCTCGCCGAAGTCGTGACCCAACTCCAAGGTCATGGAATAATGAAGGTGCGCTTGGACAATGACCGACGCTCCTTCACAACGATCGCGCAGATGACCTCGCAAATCTTCCATTATCATCATTTCCACAGAGGTTCCTCTAACCCCCCCCACCCCCCTTCCTACCCCGGCTACTCAACGATGTAGCTGGACATCCCGTGTTTGATGAGCAGTCATTAGGGTTCCTTCCGCTCGACCTTCACTGCGGCCTGTCCTTGGAAACTCGCTTCAAGCCCTCGACGGCCAGCCTACATCCTGGCACGTGGCCTGCACGTAATTGTCTAAAGGAATATCGTATTCAATTTCTTGTGATTAACAAAACTTAGGCTACATTTTTCGCCCGGGTCTGATTAACGGAAATTATTTCCGCACTATAAATCGACTTTCCATATAAGAAACGACCTAAAGAAAGTGTTGAGGGTTAGTATCCTAAAAGTATCCTATATTATTATGCTTGATATAACCATAGATGTATTTGTATTTAAATGGTTTTATGGACATATGAAGTTTTTGTAATGGTTTTGATAAAATTGAAAGTAAACTTATATTTGAACGCTAGCATTAACATAGAATTTGTAATGTGTGTTAAACAGACTTCCTGAATAAAATGTTTGTGTGTGGCATGTGTGGCAAATTTCTTTATTTTTATATACAATTAGAAGCTAAATCTAAATAAAAAAATTAAAATTTTCATTGTTTTGAGAACATTTATTTATTTATTATTTATGAGTAGTTTTATGATAATGGCTACCTAAAAACGGTTTATTCAAAATTGTATAACACACGATTATCGCAATTCATGGTAGGATTGAAATATAAATAAATATAAATGTTCAAAAATATAAAATTTACTATTTGAAAGGATAAAACTAATTTTAAAAACTATAATATATGTTTATGATTAATTCGTTTCATATCATTAACAAAATAAAAAATCATAAAAGTTACTCGTAAAAGTTTTTTAAGTTATATTATTATTTTCTTCGTCCAATTACCAAAACGTAATAGCGTATATATTAATAAGTTTATTTTTGTTTAGTCCATTCAGCTAAACTTCTCTCCTTTTGGACAAAGAAGAATCGCTGGCAAAACAAGGTTTCTCATTAAATATTTCCTTTAAACTTCTATAGTTTGCGGAATAACAAGCACTCAAAAAGCCCTGTTTGGTTTCTGTTTTATTTTGCCAGTAAAAATTATTTTATTACAGTACTTGACTGTAAAATGTTTTCGGCTGACAATCTTTAATTTTAATTGAAAGCGTTTGTAGGCAGAAATCTTTTCCAAGCGTTATTTTCAATTTCTAGCTTTCATGTTATAATGTAATTCCAACTTTTGATGTAAAAACGTCTAATTACTCATTAAAGTGATAATCGGTCGAACTCAATTGTGTGACAAAATACAGTCAGTACCTAGTATAATATGTTGGTTGTACCGGCGCCATGGTTCTGGGTGTGGAGACGGAGAAAATGTCAGACATATTGGATTGTTACGTCAGAGCAGCCATTTTTGGTGTGTCAAGTTCGTCAAAAAACCTCAAGTATGACTTAATATAAATCAAAATTCCTAAAAAAAAAAAAAAAAAAAAAAAAAAAAAAAAAAAAAAAAAAAAATTCACGTTTTTAGGGAAAATAACATTCCCCCCCCCCCCCCCCCCCCCAATTAACCCTTTAAACATTTCGGAACTCGGAATGGCTCAAAATACCTTTGCCTTTCAAAGAACCCAAATTCCTCGTAGCGGCTTAATTTGCCCAGTTGTCTAGCTGCCCTAAGGCGCCGAGGTCATGTCCTTACCTTGACCATAAACTTGAAATTCTTTAGTTTTTGACCAAAACATACTAGAAAAAATTTAAAAAATGAAAAAAATATTGCTTACTTCAAATGAATGTATCTATCCAGCCCAGTCCTCGGTTCGATTCTCGGTGAGAGTATACATGTAATTTATGCATAAAAAAATTAAAAATATCTAAATTACAATACTAACAAAATTTGTATAAAAGCACTGCTTTCATAACACCCGCCATCTTTGATTCCAGAATGATTGCTCTTTTTATTATCCTTTTTCCACGCAAGCCACCGGCAGACTGACCTCCAGCCACTATGGCCAATGCAGATGTTCCGTCAGTCAGTATAACGTTATGAACGCCATAATGTTTTCGCCTGTTGGAGACCGCCATCGTGTATCCGACATCCTGTTTTCTACTGCTAGATTGCGCTACCAACATATTAGTTTAAATTTTGATCGATAGATTGCAAGATAATTTATTAATGTGGCGTCTGCCATATTGTCATTTGGGAGCTATCTTGAAATTATCTAATTATTAAGCTAGAAATACGGGGAAAATTACAAAAATCATTAAAAAAAATAGTTTGCTAAAACCACGATGGATTGATTTCTGTTCTTAGCTCGGTCCTTGTTTGATGCAATAAAAGATAATTTAATAAAAGTTATAAAAATATGCCAGTTTCGAGGGAAAAGCAACAAAATTACAAATAAACAATTTACTATAGGAATTCTACAAGTTCAAAAAAAAATGCACTAACGTTTCTCGATGTCAAAAATATTCTAAGAAGGCGAACCGAGTCCTTTGCATGCCTTGAAATGTGTTTTCAGCGCATTTCCACAGCTACGTCCAGTCGGTGAGTATGCACATCAGTCGGTTGGCCAGACACGCACGACCAGTTGATTGGTTGGGCTAACATATGTTGGTGGCCATTTACGCCCTGTCCGTGGCTAGGCATGTCTATTTAATAGCCAGGAATGCATGTCCAGCAGGTGGTAGCCACATCCAGTTGGTAGCCAGACGCATCCAGTAGGTAGCCAGGAGGTATTTTTCGTCGATACTCGGTGAAATTTTAAACAGTCAAAGTAAAAAAAAAATCACAAGCATAAACCAATCGTCTGCGAACGACGAGGCCAGGTCATGTACAATGTAGATATATTTTAATTGATTTTTATTATTTTCAGTTTTTTTTGTTGGTATATCTTTTGTTTTTTTCCCCTTTATGTTTATGTTTATTTTATTCTTTATTATAGCTGATACTAATCGTTCTCCTTTTGATTTTGCTGAGGGAGAATCTGAGTGTGTTTCTGGATTTAAAATTGAGTGCAGTAGAGATGGTCGTCTCCGAACCAAGTGATGTTGTTCGCCCATACGCGACCAACATTTTAAACAGGTCATGTTCAATGTCAGGCATATAGACGAGATGTCTCTGAACCACGAGGCCAATCATGTCCTAGGTACAGACTTATCGACGCTCATTCGTCGTCAAAAAGGAAGTACATAATGAAAATAAACTATATGATTAAAATTTATTTAAATTATTTATGTTATTTTTAACTATTTAAACGTAAATTACATGTGTACTCTGGCCGGAAATCAAACCGAAAACTTGAATGGATTTAGTAACTAAACATTTGGGTGGGAATTTTTTTATATATACATTTTTGGAAGTTTTCCAAAAAAATTTGGTCAAATATGAAAGAATTTCAAGTTTTCTGTCAAGGTCAAGGTCATGACCTCGGCGGTTTATGACGGCTAGTCGACAGGTAATTTAAGCCGCTACGGGGAATTAGGGTTCTTTCAAAGGCAAAGGTTTTTTGAAGCGTTACGTATTCCGAATTTTTTAAATTGTTTTGGGAAAAAGACAGAAAATATTCCCTAAAAACGCGAATTTTTCCCCTCGAAATTGGGAAATTTCTAGAAGTTTTGAGTCATTTAAGTATATTTTTATTTTAAGAATTATACATGAAAAATTAATGCTGTGACGTCACAATTCAAGATGGCGGACAGTGTCTTTGCCTCCACACCTAGAAACCAGGTGCCGGACCAGCTAAGATATACTACTACTGTCATATTTGATTCGCTAACAACTACGAAACCAATAATTCGTCAAAAATTGTTGAATACAAAACGATAAGATCATGTCTGTACGTGTTTGTTTTGCCAACAACGATGTGACTTTCACTAGACACTTGAATTCGACGCAGTGTGAGGTGCGTGTGTTACTTTTAGCTTCCACAGATCCTTGCCACATGCGATAAACTTGTGATTTATTTAATCCTTAAACGCCCTGGAAACATTTAATTGAAGGGATTGATACTAATACGAAACAATTGTTATGATTTTAACCCCAATTTTTCACGAGAATTCTACGGTTTTAATCCAAACAGCGAATTTCTATGTTTTTTTTGACGTGACAACGTCTAATAATACGATGAACGCCGGCTGCACGCACAAAAGTGTCCCGTTACGCAAATTTGTCCCGTTACACTGTTTCCCGTTACGTACATTGTCCCGTTACACTGTGTCCCGTTACGCACATTGTACGCTTGCACCGCATCTATCTCTCTTCCACTCGATTGGAACAACCATCGATTTGACTTTTTCGAGGCACATTAAACTTGAAACACTCCCATTCGTTTCCTACTTTTCCTATCATGGTCCCATCCTTAACAGAATAACACAGATTGGAAGAAGTTAAATAGCAAACATGTATAAAAGTTATGGTTTAAATTATATCTTCGTTAAAGTAAATAACATATTTGAATTAATGAGTGCAAATAAAAGTAAAATTTGCAATTAAATTGTAGATTTAATTTCACTCCTTTGTATCCATACAAAATAGTGATAATTAAAAAAAAATGATTCAATTTTATTCATAAAAGTATGCAATCATTTCATCAATGTTTTTTTATGACGTTGTCACGTTAAACTAACGTCCGTAAACCAACTTTACAAATAACCAATTTTTTTAACATGTCATAACTCTAGCTATAAAGCTAAAAAAAAAAAAAAAAACTAATGTTTCACTCCACAACTATTGAAGTAAATTTACGCAGCTGAGGAAAAAAACCTCGTTAAAAGGAACGGTTTGCGTAGTAACCTACAGCGATCATCGATTACTTCGCGGAGACCGGCGCGGCCATAAGCGTCTCCGAGCGGCAGAGCACGGACACCGGCCTAATTGCCCCATCAAAACCACGGAGCAATGTCCAGTGTCCAGATCGTGAACGGGGTGAACTACCGCGTCCGTGGCTGCTCTGCCCACGAGCCACCCACTTGCACCGGTCGAGACCACTCCCACAGCGCGAACGGAGGGACGAGTTAAAGAGGACGAGGTGAACCTTGACGATCCATTGCGTGATTTCTTCCCACCCGATCTTACAGCAGTGGCATCGTACTGCAAGCGTTTCCTGATATTCTTAAACGAGAATAAAAAAAAACATTGTTTGTCTGTAAAGTCGGTTTACGGACGATGGTTTAACGTGACATCATAACAAAATATTGATGAAATGATTGCATACATTTATGAATAAAATTGAATCATTTTTATTTTAATAATAAAAGAATAAATACTTGAATTATACTAGTAATCAGATTTTTAAAATGCAAGAATAATTAACCTTTATTGACGAAATTTTTGTTGTAATATGCAATGAAAACCACATAAACTTTTCACTTCACTTTATAAACAGTCGAGTGGAAGGGAGATAGATGCGGTGCAAGCGTACAATGAGCGTAACGGGACACAGCGTAACGGAACAATGTGCGTAACGGGACACTTTTTTTTTGTGCGTGCAGCCGGCGTTCATCGATTTATTAGACGTTGTCACGTCAAAAATATTATTCAAGCAAAATGTGTGTTTGGGCGTTTAACAATTAGATGGAGTGCGATTATAAGCAGTCGTTATCCACGACGTCTAGGTTGAGGGCAGAAGTAATCCACTATATTACACCGAAGAGGGTTAGCGAAATTCTGAATAAGCAATCAAATTTTGTCATCGCTCTTTTTAAAGGTAAAAATAAATATGTTTGATTATTTTCATGAACGTGTTTGATTCCTTTTAACAATTTTTTTTGTGAAGTTTTTAAGATCATTACAATACTTTACGGTTTAAATAATTTATCTGTTATTGTGAGTTTTACAGGCTGAGTCTGAATTTGACCGACATAATTTGGTTACAGGCTCCTCATGACAATATAAGTTTAAAACCCTCTATTCGACTTATGGTCTAAAATACTCCTCAAGGCCGGTATGGTTCTTTGAAGTTAAGGAATGAACCAAATTTTTATTTGTAATAATAGAGATAGTATTTACGACGGAAGTCTGATCGTCTGGGTTATATTTGCGGAAAGTAGTAACACGTCACAAGAAAAAGTGGGAAATAAGGGTGCTACTATAAAGTATTAAATGAAATAATTTTGATACAACCACAAAATTCACGGTGGTTGTACACTTTCATTCATTTTAAACATACTCCAGACACGCAGTGTTCCCTCTTAAATATTTTATACGTTATTTACAATAAAGTTGTTACTGAGCCCGAACTTTTAAAGGCGTATACCAGTTTGCGTAGCAATTTATACCATACGTCGTATATGTGTTTTCAACTTATTTTGTCGTGATGAGCCAATCGGTCGCATTCACTATCACCTTGTATTGTTTTCTTTAAGTAGTATCTCATTGGCAAAATCGTTAGAACTAAAATTTTAAATGCCGGGATATAATTATTACTTCACTGACGTTTTGTTGTTTAATTTTTTTGCACGTATCTATAATAAAATAAAATTCGCTACGTAGGACACAAAAAAAAACTGAAATTTTGGCCTAAAAGCTCTGTTTCTTTGCTGTGTGACAAACATTACTGTCAGAATCCCCGTACAAACCATAGGGTGGCCACAAAAATTTACCTAAGATAATACTGTTTCAGTACTTGCTAAGGTCCAACATTATGTATACGCGCGGAAGAATTTAGGGCACTAAGGATTTTAAAAAAATCCGTGCACCGTGCTTTACATACTTCATAACACTCAGTATGTACTGAAAAACCACAATACCACTACTAGTTTTGATTAATATGAAAACTATTTTGTTGTTTCTGCGAAATGGCTTGTTGGCGACGTAAAAATAAACTGTCAGTAATAAATGGTTTTGTTAAGCCTACAAAATTATACTGCTGTGACCACATAAGTAATTTTTTATGATCTGTATTGAAAAAAAATATTTCTGGCGGTCTCAAAACTCAATGTGTTCAAAAACTGCATAGTGAAGATACAGACCATAGACTATAATTTTGTGACTGTGTAGTTGACAATTAAATTAAAAACGCTGAAAAAAAGGTTTCTGTGATAAAGCATGCCTTTATGTATGTGAGTGGTCTTGTGGAACTTTTCAAAACTTATAAAAACTAGTCATGTGGTGAAAATTTTTCTATAATGGAAATAAGAAGAGCATATGAACTGAGAAACATATTTTTCAGCTTTGAAGATTATGCCGGAAAATCCTCCTGTTTGGAAATTTTTGGTAAATTAGTAACTTCCCGAGAAGTAATTATTGAAATGATACCACACCACACAGCACCCTGGCACACCATAACACACTGAGCGCGTTACGACCTCCACATAACAGATGGCATTAAAACTAAAACAGGATCCCAAATGGACAGTATGTTGCACGATACACAAACAACTAAATTGTTGGAGAAAATGGAAAAACAAAAACAATGAATTGCATCCGTTAGTTAAAAAGAGTAAAAGTAGGAGAGTGATACTGATACTAGGTTAGCAGGTATCTTTATATTGGAAACTCCACACCCTCAAAAGGAGAATTATTTTTTAAATGATGCTTATGTAATAAATGTTTGGAATTTATTTAACTTCTGATAAATAGCTGAAGAAAAACGAAATCAATTCCCCTCAAGATAAGTTAGAAACGGAAATTCGTTTATCGTATTGTTTGAAATAACATCCCTTTATTGAAATTAAATATAATTTCAAATAACTTGGTTTTATTAGAGTGTCTCTGTTTCATTTATTTATAAATGTTTATAATATTTACCACACGGTAAATTTTGTTTTGTAAATGGAACATAAATATTCACGTAAAATAACAGATGTTTGTAACTTTTTACATTTACATGAAAACAACTGTATCACTACAAAATAGTGTTCACAGTAATACTGAATATGGATTCTTACCCGAACATTTATGCTTTGTCCCAGTACCTTCAATAGTTAGGTATTTCTAAACCGTTCCCTTAATTGCATTCCAGTATTAACTGTGCATATTAATAAGAATAATAAAACAAAATAAAGTCCAAAAATTGAATATTCGTCTATAATTTTCTATGGTTTTAAAAAGAAATATATTCATGAATGAAACATCGATTAAAATATACAATTAGATCCCAATTTTCGTAAAAAATACTAAATAGTATCTTGAAAAACGTATTCAGATATGCGAAATAACCATAGCTATGTGTTATGACATGACATTATGTTATGACATTTCTTGTAGTATTACAAACTATTCCTTGGCAACTGTTTTTCCAAAGTTTTTTTTTTTGTAAAAGTACTGAAAATATTTTGGTGTGCATTTGTGGGGCATTGGTCATAGTTAATTAAAGGAAGATCAGACTGTATAAGGCTTTTTTTTGCTTATTATCCACGCTTTTTTTTTGTTTAAGCAATTGCTAAACTGAAAAAAAAACTAAGTTAAAACTATACGTCTTTGCAGATGCAATCACAGATATTATTATACTGTTTAAAGTGTTTAATTAAATAGTGCAGTGGTTAATGTGTCGCCAATCAAACAAACGGGATTTATCGAGATTACACCAATAAATTTTCATCGGTAAATAACAAACCTGCCCAAAATAAAATATAATCCATACACACGTAATTCACAAAGAATATCATGAAAACCGACGAAAGGAGAAATTGTCTATTCATTAATTACTTCTCGGAAAGAAAATGAGAGAAAATTCCGGTCTAGTCTTCAAAGTTGAAAACCTTTGCTCTCAGTTAATTTCCTCATTTTATTTCCATTGTAGAAACATTTCCAACGAAAGCCTACCTCTTAAGTTTCAAAACGTTTCACAGTACTTGGCAAGAGAAAAATAAATTATTTAGGAGTAGTGACTGGTGAGAATGTGCGTGCTACCGCGAGGCGGTGAACCCTATCTGCTACTTCCGAGAGCATTGCGGATCAGACTCGTAACTCGTCCTCGAGGATTTGATTCATTACCGTCGCCGAGCGAAGAGCGGGAAGGAATAAAGTAAAAAAGGGGCGAGACCGACTCTTGAAAGGAACTGAAAGTCACATTAAGAAGTTCTCGGCAGCGACGGTTTGGAAGGGGTTGGTCGGCCTGTTAGATCTCTCCCACTCCCCCTCGCCCAGGACATGAAGACGTCTCTGCGAGGGAGGGGCCGAGAACAAATACCGGAGCCTCGAAGAGCCGGCAGAGTCAAATGGGGTGCTCGGGATCCCCGGAGCAGAGGGTCTCAAGTCTGCCCGGGCAGAAGACGCGGCGCCGGTATCGTAACCGTCAAGAGCGGCGGTCGTTTAATCGTTACGTATCGACGGACCTCGAATTCTCGACGTGAACGGGGACGCACCAGAACGCCGAAATACCACAACGACGAACGTACAATAACGCCGAAAACCATAACGCTCAATGCCAAATTGACTACAACGCCGACAGCTAGAAAACTGCTGTGTACCACAACGCCGAAATACATTAACGCCGAAAAATGTCATTGCAGGACTGCCATAAAGGTTAGGTTAGGTAAGGTTAGCACACAAATTCATTCGGTTGTTTTTCATTTTTCTCCTGTGGCCCCCCTCCCCCTTGCAACATTTTTCGGCGTAACTGTATTTCGGCGTTGTGGTACACAGCAGTTTTCTAGCTGTCGGAGTTGCGGTCAATTTGGCATTCGGGGTTATGGTATTCGGCGTTATTGTACGTTCGGCGTTGTGGTAACGACCCGACGTGAACGTCCGTCGTTTTCCCTGCTCGGCGTCTGCATGGCGCTTGTGTTTTTCCTGGGAGCTCATTGGGATTCCTCTTACTTCCCTTCCGTGACGAGAAACCGTTTCGTAAGCCATATGTTTGTAACTTTTAAGTTTAGTTACGGATTGGATCCCAATTTTCTCGAATTCAAATCTCAAATTCTAATCACAAAGAGTACCTCGTAAACATCCATCGAACCTGAATCTAGGTCTCAAGTGTAAAAATAAAATAACATACCAGAAATTTAACATATTAACTAATATGTGGTGTTGAAACATTCAACATTAGTTTCCAAAACTAAGTTTTCAGCATCGATATATTTTAATTTTATTTATATATTTCATGTTAAAACTACAATTAATTGGGGAAATTGTAACATGATAAAGACATATTAAGAAACTATGAACCTTTTAAACATCGGAAGTTATAAGTGTAGAATTTTTTAATATATTTTCCCCTTAAATTTTTCTTCGAATAATTTTCCTCGAATATCGAATCCTTCAAAAACTAAGGATTTAGATTTGATTGGCCTATCCTCATTTAAGTTGCTTACAAACGCAGGTATCTTCATGCCCTGACTGATATGGCAATCAATAAGTAGAGACAACATTATTTCTCGGATTCAGTGGCTAGCAAAGAAGACGTGATAAACATCTGCTTTACGATTATTGGAGTACAGTGATCTTAACGCGCCATTGGAAACCACGAGCCAAGAAGAAGTAGTTTCTGAATGACGCGAAACCCACCAAAAAATGTGCCCTTGTTATTAATCAATGGGAATTTTAAAAAGGTTTGATAATGCATAGGCAAGTTGACTCTAGCCTCGAGTGTAATGAATCCGCGAGTTGATTGTGGCTTTATAAATGAGATTATTAAGCTCATCTCCATGAATTATTTAGATGATTTCAAACCATCTTTGGTACCGTAATTACTGAACTCATGTCGCAGGCATAGCGAGTAGGCCTATGTGAGTAACGTATTCAACAGTAAGTGTATATTTAGTTTTGGTTAGCCATCCTGGATAAACAGATTGGAGTAATAAAAAACTAATAATAAATAAACATAAACAGCCAACGCTCCCGTGCTATTTTCAAAAATATATGACTATTTTTTTAATGTTGAATGATCTTTGAAAATCACCTAAGCAGGCCGGCAGTTTTATGAACTCTACATAGTTCTGTGTGGTCTAAGGTAAGTTTTTTGTTCATGAAATTTTCACACAGCAATTTCTCTGGTCACTAAGGGATAAAAGGGGTAAAAATTGTTTTTGGATAGGTAAATATATTTTTGAATAAAAGCCAGCATAATAATATATATTGGGTACCAATAATAAACATACCAAGACTACCAACCACAATTTAATATTTTACGATAATCAACCACTTTTTTGCGAAAAATGGTAAATATAGTTAAATATCTTCAAAACTAATCAAGCATTAGAAACATATTGGGTAACAAAGTAAACATACGAAACCAACAACAAAATTTGTACCATTTTGCGTAATATAACCCCTAAGGGGTGAAAAAGTGGTAAGTAAGTTTTTAAGATCAATAAATATATTTCCGAAATTTATTAAGCATTAGAAAATATATTTGGTACATTATATAAACATACGAAAACAAAAAACCACAATATACCATTATGCGAAATTAAAAACCTATGCTGTGCAAAAAAAGGTTAATCATGGTTAAAGCCAATAATGCATCCCAATTAAATTATAACTAGAGGTAGGAAACTATGAAAGAACAATTTGCATATAGCGTTAGTTATTGCATTTTTTAATTTATATAAATTAGTTTTTAAGGTGGTAAAAAGGGGGTTAGATTTTATTTATTTGAAAAATTTGCATCTACAATACTAAGACGTTAATTACTTAGTAAATAGTAAAAAAAATAAACCTTACAAAATTATTTACCATTTTGTGCTATTCCGTCCTGAAGGGGTGTAAAAGTGGTAAGATTGATTTTAAGAATAAAATACATACTACCGAATCTGCTAGCTAGGGGTAAGTAATTTTTACTACCAATAAAATTCAATAAATATGAGGAACGTTTATTCTGATTTATAAATTAAAATTCCTAATCAAATAATAACTTAATAATTTATAATTTATAATGCACATAAATAGACTTAATACATACGGGAATATAACCCAACTTACATAGATAAATGCACTTGAAAAAGTTTATAAACACAATTTCTGTCACTAATATTCACAATATGAACCAGTATTCAATAGCAATCACTAAAGTATAAGATTTAAAAGCTCACAGTTGTATAATTTATATTTTGATGTAGACTTTTTTTATGTAGCCTTTTATTTAATAATGTGAAAATTTCGTTGCATGGTGCGCACGCATCGTAAAAATCCACTATCATTATAGCTTAAAGAAAACACAGAAATTGTATATAAAGTACGTAGTTTATTTTCACTGTGCTCTACTTCTAAACGCGGGGTATATGCGTGGTTGTTTTCCCTGACTGGCTCGTCTCGGAAACTGCTTCGTCCTTACGCCCCTACTCGACTCGACAGTTGACTTGGTTAGCCGCTCTTTAAGAAGTCTCTGAAGAATGAACACGAGGTTCTTGTGACATTCCGTCTTGCCTTATAAGGGTTGAAGATTGGTTTGGGTGAGGGAGGGGGGGGGGGGGGGTAGAAAGCACGACTGCCTAGTCGAGCACACTCACTCAGGAACGGACGAGGGCAATATACCCGGACTCTTTTACAAGTGTTCTCTACAACAATTTTAAGAATTCAAATATCACTTCACTGTTTTTTTTCTTTCCCGTTTTTTTTTCCTGCTGAGTCAGCAAACAGCTACGACGAGCTCCAAACGAAGTTTGTATGCGAGATAAAAGGCTGCGAGCACGAAAAAAGATTTTTTTTTTAATATGTAAACATATCTCATAAAACTGAATTCACAGAATTAGAAGGAAAAAAAAACACGGTTTATAAGAGGAACTTCGAAGACTAAGTATTTTTTCCGAAATATATTTCATTTCAAGCTGCAATTCTAAACACGTTGATGGTCAGTCAAAACGTATCCTGTATACGAGTCCATGGCTGTTAATTTTTTTTTTGGCCAACATTCGTATAAAAGCGTTTTAAAATATAAATTAAGTTGCCTTTTAATAACATATGTTCTAAATTATAAAGGTTTGCAACCTAAACAGCAACTAAACAAATCAAAGAGTCACTGGTAATTTTAAATAAGAACTATTATTGACTTGAATGCAACTAAATATTCCTTCTAAAAAAAATAGTAAAGGATTGGAAATTATCTTTTGCAGAGTATTGGCATTACCTTTTGACGTGACAACATCTAATAAATAGATGAACACCGGGTGCACGCACGAAAAAGTGTCCCATTACACACATTGTCCCGTTACGCTGTGTCCCGTTACGCTTATTGTACGCTTGCGTTGCATCTATCTCTCTTCCACTCGATTGGAACAACCATCGATTTGACTTTTTCGAGGCACATTAAACTTGAAACACTCCCATTCGTTTCCTACTTTTCCTATCATCGTCCTATCCTTAACAGAATAACACAGATTGGAAGAAGTTAAATAACAAACATGTATAAAAGTTATAGTTAAAATAATCTCTTCGTTAAAGTAGTTATCAATTAAATTGTAGATTTCATTTCACTCCTTCTTTGTATCCATACAAAATAGTGATAATTCAATAAAAATGATTCAATTTTATTCATAAAAGTATGCAATCATTTCATCAATGTTTTTTATGACGTTGTCAAGTTAAACTATCGTCCGTAAACCGACTTTACAGACAACCAATTTATTTTTAACAGCGTAGTTCTGTCGCCGACGTGCGTTGGTATTCCGTCCTCGCCGCTTCGCTGTCGACGCAGCGGGCGACGGACGTGAGGGATGGGGCGTAAGGACGGAGTTCGCGAGGCGCCTGCCTTTCAGGAATTCCTTATCGCTTCCCCACCGCCCCACACGTGTTCGTGTCGCGCCTGCCGCGCGCGTGACGGGAATCGAACCCCGAACCCTCTCCGTGGCTCGTGGGACCGCTGCACGTTGGGTGCTGGACGGACGGACGAGTCCCAGTGACGCCCTGGGCTCTGCGTGCTGCTGTGATTCGTTCTACATCCACACTGGGCATCATGCCTCGGCTAGTTACGCAGATTCATCGCAAAAAAAAAAAAAAATTGGTCGTCTGTAAAGTCGGTTTACGGACGATAGTTTAACGTATAAACGTCATAACAAAACATTGATGAAATAAATGCATACTTTTGTGAATAAAATTGAATCTTTTTTATTGAATTATCACTTTTTTGTATGGAAACAAACAAAGAAGGAGTGAAATGGAATCTACTATTTAATTGATAAATTTACTTTTATTTGCACTCATTAATTCAAATATGTTTATTACTTTAACGAAGAGATTATTCTAACTATACCTTTTTATACATGTTTGCTATTTAACTTCTTCCAATCTGTGTTATTCTGTTAAGAATAGGACGATGATAAGAAAAGTAGGAAACGAATGGAAGTGTTTCAAGTTTAATGTGCCTCGAAAAAGTCTAATCGATGGTTGTTCCAATCAAGTGGAAGAGAGATAGATGCGGCGCAACTGTACAATGAGCGCAACGGGACACAGCGTAAGTGGACAATGTGCGTAACGGGATACTTTTTTGTGCGTGCAGCCTGCGTTCATCGATTTATTAGTCGTTGTCACGTCAAAAAATAGTTCTGTAACCTTTCACTAAATATACGTGGCAGCAGTAACCGCCGATGCTAGTGTATTTTTACACATACGTACATACTTTGTTGTATTTTTTTTACGCTTGTGCTCAAATTAAAAATATATATATATATAATAAGTGTGACAGTAGAACTGGTACTTCTTGGTAAATATCATAGCTGTTTATTTTTGTTATATATAAATTTACCACTAAATGCACGTGTACGTTTACAACTGTCTAATAATTTTAGTAATTACTTTATTAAATTTACAATAACAATAAACAAATTTATTTTCTCTTTTACCAAAAGATAATAATATTTTTATAGTTTAAAGCTGTTTAAAAAAACAGTGTTTACTCCAGGGTGATTATTCATTTGATTACTTTATTGTTAAATATTAATTCCTAATAATATGAGTGATTTAGCGGTGTACCGAACCAACGCTCTCATGGATGTTAAATACGAAGTAATTGACCATTGCATAATGGGAATACTACTTTTGTAACATAATGTGTATTAAATATGTTTTATTCGTATTTTACAATTACGTACGTGTGCTACTACAAGTGACTATCAGTGATAAACAAACAAATAGGACACTGATTAACACGAGTTTGAAATCATAACTTCAACTATACATCCAAATGTGTAAACTAACACGTAAGCTATTGTAATATCAGGTGTTCATTAGTATATTTTTACCGAAACCGGTAGATATATTTGTTTTTTTAGAAACATTTGTGTAAAATTGCACCAACTTTTCAAATAGGCTATATCAAAACAAAAAAATATATAACTAATAAACGTTTGTAAATGTTATTTTTATTTTTTTTATAGTTTAGTCTTGCATTTTCTCAACACGTCAGAACTTCATTCACTTATCAGCACGTTCTCGATTTAAAACAGTATAGAAACCCATTTAATAAAAACTTTTATGTTTATTTTATAAGAAGACCGCTAAAGTATTAAAAAAAAACTAAAAAACACACTGCAAGAATATCGTCTATTAAAATAACTATATCATCACAAATTTCTCTCAGAAAAAAATATTTATGTTTTTCTGTGTGGAAATGCGTAACTACAAATTACGTCTGCATCATAGCACAAAATAGTGCTGTGGTCTTCGATTAATCAATCTCCCATTCAAAACTCGAATGTCATTCTTCTGAATAGTACATACATTCATGTCACTGTGCAACTCAATAAAAAATAAACCCTACCTGCAGTTTGATGATGATGATGAGCGAGTCATCTTGAGGAAGATATCGATCAAATTATTCGTGTTGGACGACAGTCTGCTAGACGATGGAAGATTGTGTCGAATGTGACTAGTTGCTATGATTGTTTAGTTATCGGCAGACAGTATCGGATGCAGAAGTATGCTAGCACTTTGAAGTCTCTCCTTCCCTTTCGTTCGCATCCACTTATTTTTTTTATTTGCAACGCAATCGATAGACATTGCTGTTTGCCATGTTAGGGCAATGATACGATAACGGCTTGAAGGATGTCATGTTACGTCAGTCATTTAACTATTCCTTTTTTTAACTGTGTGTGGTTTTTCCTTGAAAAAAGGGCAACTATTTAAAATACAATAAAAATTTTACAACAAACTGTAAAAGCATTTTCAACTGTGCAAATACTACAAAGTAAAAGTACAGTGACATGAATGTATGTTACCAAAAGAGATTCTAAAATTGCATTGCTATTTCACCAAAAAACCAAAGAAATACATAATAAATAATGTACAACTGTAAAAACGTTTGTGAATATTAATAAAAAAATGTTTTTAGAGCATTTCAAAATAATTGAACACAAATGAATGAGATTTAAAAAAATCTGCCAAATGTTTAGAGCATTTCAAAATAATTGAACACAAATGAATGAGATTTAAAAAAATCTGCCAAATGTGACTAATAAAATGCTTGAAAAGGTTACTAGAGCCGAGCTATCTTTGGCCAAACATTTTTGTCCAAACGAATTTAAGATTAGTGATTTCAAGTTGTAAGTAAATACATGTTAAAATAACGCTTTCTCTAATACAAAGTTTTGTGTATGAAGTCAATTTTTTGTTTAAACAATTATAAGTTGATTTTAATGCTAATTGAACTTTATTTCGTGTCAGCTATCGTTGGTGTTGCGTTAGTGCAGACTTCTGTAGTGCAGTCGGCAACGCACCAGGTTTCTGCGCGAGGACTGTGTGTTCGAATCCCGGTTAAGACATGGATGTAATTTATGTTGTCCTAATCGTCTCTTTGGCGCTTACTCATACATCTACAACTACATTTACACAACGACTCGTGGTTACATAAAAAAAAACTACATTAAGAAGCAGACATGGAAAAAATTTTGGTTCACTGGTGACTGTCAAACTTGCCAGTGAGCTAATCATTAAAAAAAATGGAATAATCCTAAATGTAGTTACTGTCGTCACTGACTCAATGACTCGGTAACAACAAAGAAAACGACTGCTAAAACGGAGCACACTACACGTTGGCTGAGTGTGCCATGGAACTTTCGCCAGCATTGTATTGCAAACAGCAGTCAAGGAATCCATAACTGTAGCTCGCATTTTTCCTGCGCGACTGGTTGTCTCGGCCGTGTAGTACGCTTGTGGTTGTGTCAAAAATGATTTTTTAAAAATGATTTTAGAAATTAAAATTGAAGGAGGCAGCCTAGATAGCTCTTCAAAGAAGTAAAATATTGTTGTCGAGTAAATATTCGTTTTCTTAACATGAATTATCAGGTTTCTGAAGTAAAATGATACAAAAATTCATAATATGTCAAATAATGACTTTTTCTACTTATATTTACATTAATTGAAAAATTATAAAAGTTGCACAAATATGTGTTCTATGAATCTTTAATACATCTCGCCTCTGATTATATAATTTGCTAATATTTAGTTGCCTTAAAAAATCTTCCCCTACAAATGCTTGGAAAATTAGGCTAATTAAAGGGTACATAATTGGAATTTCATCTTCAGAAGGCGAACAAGAGAGAAATTAATCGGGGGCGGCATAGCTTATTTTAATATAAATATATATAATTTTATCTAGAAACATAATGCACCCATAAACCTAGAAAATTTCAGTAAAAACTTCCCTTGCATCGTAGGCTTCATCACAGAAGGATTTTACAATACACTCATAGCACCTTTAAAGGGGTGAATAGGAATAAAAGTTTATTTCTCTTAAACCATCAATATCACTTAGTTCCAAGGAGACATCACTCTGATTTGTGTATATTAAAATTCCCTAAAATTTTTCATACATTAAATTTTCAAAATAAAATTAAAATTAAGCATAATTAATCGAAAAGTTGTTTCAATGCCTTGAAAAAGCGGTTCATATTTCAAATTCAGTGCATAAATAATCTAATATGTTTTAGGTAGATTTCGTAGAAATGCTACATATTGTAGCCGTTACCATGGTGCGACTTCCGTAAACATTTTGGGGACGCTGAATTGCGCCCCATTGGAAAGGGCGCCTTTCAGATTTTTTCGAGCACACACACAATTATTTAAATCCTGATAGGCTGCCTTTCCAGAGTTGGCTGTTCGCTTTGCTTTAAGCGAAAGAAAACCCTGAATTGTGCCCCATCGGAAAGGCCGCCTTTCAGGTTTTTCCTTGTACGCATACAGTTCGTAAAATCCTGATGGGCTGCCTTTCCAGAGTTGGCTGTTCGCTCTGTTTTAAGCGAAAGAAAACCCTGAATTGTGCCCCATCGGAAAGGCCGCCTTTCAGGTTTTTTCTTTGTACGCATACAGTTCGTAAAATCCTGATGGGCTGCCTTTCCAGAGTTGGCTGTTCGCTTTCTTTTAAGCGAAAGAAAACCCTGAATTGTGCCCCATCGGAAAGGCCGCCTTTCAGGTTTTTTCCTTGTACGCATACAGTCCGTAAAATCCTGATGGGCTGCCTTTCCAGAGTTGGATGTTTGCCTTGTTTTAAGCGAAAGAAAACCCTGAATTTCGCCCCATCGGAAAGGCCGCCTTTCAGGTTTTTTCTTTGTACGCATACAGTTCGTAAAATCCTGATGGGCTGCCTTTCCAGAGTTGGCTGTTCGCTCTGTTTTAAGCGAAAGAAAACCCTGAATTTCGCCCCATCGGAAAGGCCGCCTTTCAGGTTTTTCCTTGTACGCATACAGTCCGTAAAATCCTGATGGGCTGCCTTTCCAGAGTTGGCTGTTCGCTCTGTTTTAAGCGAAAGAAAACCCTGAATTGTGCCCCATCGGAAAGGCCGCCTTTCAGGTTTTTTCTTTGTACGCATACAGTTCGTAAAATCCTGATGGGCTGCCTTTCCAGAGTTGGCTGTTCGCTTTCTTTTAAGCGAAAGAAAACCCTGAATTGTGCCCCATCGGAAAGGCCGCCTTTCAGGTTTTTCTTTGTACGCATACAGTTCGTAATATCCTGATGGGCTGCCTTTCCAGAGTTGGCTGTTCGCTCTGTTTTAAGCGAAAGAAAACCCTGAATTTATCCTTAATATTTCCCATATTCCCATAGTGGATTCCACTTATATTCCCAAAATAAAATAATGAAGATATGTAATGGTATTTCTCAATAATAATAATGTGACTTTAGTCCACCGCACACAGAACGACTTTCCTTGCGGGATTGTATGCATATTTGTTTGTTACACAATATTCCTTCCTTCTTCCAAAGTGACTTGCAGTGACACGATGTAATGTTCACACTTACTTAATAGTTCATTTTCAGGAAGATCACACCCTTGTACATCCGTAGCTTGCCCTGATGAGGATCCATAGTTAACATTTGGTTTAGTCGATTGGAGTTCACGCCATTTTAGTTTCATTAGACTATCTTCTTGGTAAGCCAGTTTACGCCGAGTTGTGCAGTGTCGAATCTTTTTACGAATGACTTTCTTGTGTATTGAACCAGGGCTCCTACCTGACATTTTTTTTAAAGGACTCTTTTCCCAAGCTAAACCTTTCTTGAATCTTGTCCTGCCATGTAACATTTACGCTGTGTCTATGTGTAGGTAATTTATTATTTTGCGTCCATTAAATTTGGCAACGAGGCTCGTATAGAATTCTACCGAATTACTGGTTTTGTTTTCTTTGAGATATCTGTCACAAAAAAATGTCTTATTAAAAAATTAAAAACCTTTATGTATACTTATAAAAAAATTACAATTCGCGGTAATAAATAATTTTAGTAATAGTGTCCATGAATAAGAACGAAATAAAAACTGCTTTCTGCGAGTGGGATTTGTTGACAATGGTTTCAAGCTCAATGCTAAACCGCCCCAGCTCACGATACTAGGCTGCTGGGTAGGGCCTACATAAGTATCACAATGGGGCATTTATCACATAGCACATAAATAAAATTTTAAGGAGTGAATTCTTTCAGCAGCATACACGAAAACACCTTTTCCATTACGTAATCGCATATAACTATAAATACGGCTGAGAAACCATACAATTACCATGTTATGTGTACTGAGGTTGTATACAAATTGATGTTTTGTTTTGATTCATTAACCATGTCAAAATATGAAACTAAACTAGTAAAAACTACAAGTCATTTGTACGATTTCAAAGACGACACGTAGACATGGCATACACCGCGCGCTCAAGAAAAACTGTCATTGAAATCTAGAAGTAATAGTCTTTCAGCACAGCATGTACATAGCAATGAGACAAAACAAAAATAACAAATAACGTATTTATTTACTAAACAAAGGTGATGGTGAATAGACGTCACTTGCTCCTACTAAGTTATGAATAACATATTTTCCAGTAAATTCTGTTTGTTTAATTGTTTTGAAAATATGTTAACTAAAATTGCACTTTTTTTTTGCGAATATGCTGATTCATTAGCATATGAAACAGAGTTATATTTAATGATCTTTCTTTGTGTATTATACTTTTACGTAATTCATTATTGTACATTCCACGACATATCAAAATCGTTCCTAGTTTACACTCATACCTATGACATTCATTCAAATATTGTGGCAATATGGATGATATGATTAAATGCATTTTGAAAAGTTGTACATTTCATTGGCTGTCACACATTAAATCAGTCTTTTATTATACCTACTTCACTTGTTCCCATAAAACTTATTAGGGGTTAAGCTATAGATGATCTGGGCGAATTAGCAAAATATGCACTCTCTCGATGGAAGTATTTTCACCGCATTCTACAAACATATTAATAAAACGACAGATTCAGTTAGGCACATATTATATAAAAATTGAAAATAGGCATGAAGGTCTCGGAGGCTATTTTAACAGTAACTTTTAAACAATAAAAATGTTTTTATAAATGCATATGCATAATCCTCTGCCTTAAATTATTTTAGGGTCATCGTTTTTTAGGACAACTTTAAGTGAAAATTCCAGCAGGCAAGGATAATAAAATTTTGTAAGCTACTTTCTTTAACGCTTGTTTTTATATATAGCAGCAATATTAAATTAAGTTAATTTGTTCGCTAGTTAACACTTCCCCCCCCCCCCCCACCATGGAACATATTACATGATCAACCTCTGTGTTAAAAAATGATTTAAAAAATACAATCCAGTCACTGAGATTGGCGCACCATCTGTTGTAAGGTTCAATTACCAGCTGCATTCTTAGACTTCAACTTTGGGAAAGCAAACCGTATGTGCTGCCATCTAATTTTTGAATTTTGTACTTTGTACTCATTTGGAGAATGGTTCCAATATTTGTCAACAGGGGCGACAAACGTAAGGACATCTATCTTCGAAAAGGTTCGTAGGACAAACTCCTGTAGGGCAAACGACTTTAGGGCAAATGCCTTTAGGGCAAACGACTGTAGGGCAAACGCCGGCAAGCATTTATTTTCGGATTATTGAAAATTCGCAAACTTTTAGGGCAAACGCCTGTAGGGCAAACGCCTGTAGGGCAAACGCCTGTAGGGCAAACGACTGTCGAAAAACTTATTTTAGGGCAAACGCCTTTAGGGCAAATGCCGGAGCTTGGTCCGAATGTGATTATCAAACATTTTGTGCAAACGCCTTTAGGGCAAACGCCTGTAGGGCAAACGCCTGTAGGGCAAACACCTGTAGGGCAAACGACTTTAGGACAAACGCCTTTAGGGCAAACGCTTTTAGGGCAAACGCCTGTTTGGAATGAGGACTGCGAGAATATGCTTTGAAAATGCGTTTAGGGAAAACGCCTGTAGGGCAAACGACGCACTCCCATTATGTACACTTGATAGCTTTAGAGAGAGATAGGGAACACACACATGCTCATGTGTACATATACAATATGAGACACACTTTCCACCAATATCTATGTTGGGAGTCATTACAAAAATCAGAGCAAATGGCTGTTAAAAAATTTGGTTTTCAATGAAAAGTTATTCAGGAATTCTATCTGAAAACAAAACACAGAATAAATTATTTCAAGGTGGCTGAATCATTGTGTCCATCATCGAGAAAAACAAGGAAAACGTGGAATAGTCGGAAAGCTAAATATAAATAAAGAACTTATAAATCAATGTAATATATACGCAATGTACCTGAAACTATACTCATTTAGCTTATTTCAGTACAACCGTGAAGGTGTAGTAAATATTTATATGAGGTCGGGGGAATTCCGCATACTCACACTATCACAGCGTCCATCCATATCTTACAGTCACCAATAATAATAACATGTTACTACCCTATGCTACACAAATTAATGTCATTTTAATACCATAAAAGCATATTTAAGAGATTTTAACTTGAATATAGCTTTTATATAATGTTTGCTATGAAAGGGCTTCACAACTAAATATACAATTCAGTCCTATGTCCGCTCAACATATGACATTATATTCACTTGTAATCTCAAAATGTTAATAACCCAGTATGTGCGCATGATTACCACCTACAGCTCTAAATCCTCAAGGTTTCCCTTTGAAAGTCCCCAATCTCAAAAACCAGACATGACTTACGAAGGTTACAACCTAGCTAAGGAAGGATTTTTTAAATCCTTACCCTCTACATTTGAAGAGCGTTAGAAACTGCAGAATGGTACCCTTTTACAAAGGGAGTGCGGCCTGTGGAAATAAACTAGGAGAAAATTGTTGACAGCTTCTAATTTTGGCACTATTTGTAGGCGTAAACCACATACTTCATGCCAAAAATTGGTGGCTACATTGTTGTATGAGGATTTCGATACAGATGCTATGATATGGGTTAGAGATCACGAAAAAGAGGTAGTGAAAAAACTGGAAGAGACTTGTGATGTCTACAAGTAAAGGCATGTGGACTGTTTGTTGATGAAGAAATACAATTTCTAGGGGCCAGCCCAGATGGACTGATTGAAAGAGATCGTATCGTGGAAGTAAAATGTCCATCTTCTGGAGTAAAGCCAGAAGTTCTAAGTCCTGATGAGTTAATTCTTAAAAGGAAATGCACATTTTGGAACATATCTCGAGACAAAAAAAACTGTTACAGACATTAATAAGAATCACCATTTTTTCTACCAAGTTCAAGGGCAACTTCATGTGACAAGGCGTAATTACTGCATCTTCGGGCTCTGGACTCCAAATGGAATTAAAACCACACGTATTGACAGAGATTATCTGTTCTGGAAGGATCAAATGGATCAGCAATTGACAAAGTTTTACTTAAACTGTATGCTGCCAGAACTTGTAGACCCGCGACGACCGCGGTCGTTGCCCATACGAGATCCTGACTATATTACAAAGGAAGGCTATGAACGAATTTGCTGCAAGACAACACAAACTTAGTGTCAAGAAACCATCAAATTCCAGAAGAAATAAAAGTGTACAAGCTATTGCCAACAATGATGAACCCGAATCAAAGAAGACAAGAAGAAATTTGTGTTTTTGAATATGATTTATCACTATTCATAATGAAATCGTCTCATGTAAGTCATTATAAATATACCACATGTTACACTCACCTGAACTTTACAAGACGTTTGCATTTGATTCTTTAGTACAAACGCATGATATAGCTGTATTGTTTTTGGGTATGTCATTTTATGCATTGTTCAGTTCTTAACTACATACATACATTTTCAGTGCGATAGTGTAACTTATTAGTTATGTGCTTACTACATTGCATGTGATAGAATTTCACTAAAGATAAAATCGTTGTATCAAGTTTTGCATAAATTATTAACATGTACATTTTGGGAAAGTGTTTCTGCTTGTAAGAAAGGTTTCATTTTGCACTAAGTATACGTTTGATGTGTTCTAACTTGCTATTTCAGCACTGTGTGGGGAGAGATTCAGTCTCAAAATTGTATATATGAAATAATCCTATATTCGATAGATATGAGCGATATATTCCTTTAACATTATTCGTATTTACATTTAAATAAAAGATAATTGCAATATCAGTGTTAACTCGGCTGAGTGTATTTCAACCAGTACTTAATGTAAGAAGCCATTTTATCTAGAATGTATAAAAACAATAATTGAAAAATGAATGCTTGTATAAAGATCATGTGTTTATTTATAGGTACTAATAAGTCTGCATTTGTGTCTGTATTTGATAAACTATGTATGGTAAGTTTGAAATTGGCTGGCACATTTTGTGAGGTAATTCCTCTTGCAAATGTAATAATGTTTGGCCGATGATAAACATGATAAGATGTCGGAGTCACTGATAATCGAGACTTCAAGCGACTTCATAACAAATCAGGAACATTGTGGCAATAAGCAAGAATTTACTTAAATACATTAAGTAATCAAATCAACTAGAAACATTTTAATAAATGTTCTTGTCTTCTGGGTTCTAGCCGCGTCACAATGGAAGTTCTTTCTGACGTTTCGGAGTGCGTTGCAGCCTCCATCTTCAGGGCAGCAGCAGAAGTTGCTTCTTACCTACTGTTACTCTCAGTAACCTACTACCTACTGTTCGTCAGTAACCTACTACTTTCTGTTACTGAAACGTTTTTTGTGGAATTACTAGCTATCCTGCCCTGCTTCGCACGGGTGTAGTGATTTAATTATGTAGTGTAGGTGTATTTACCATTTATTCTTGTGTATCTACTCAAGGAAGCTTTTATCTCTATATAATATCTATAAAACAGTGTCGCTGTACGCGTTTGTTTTTATTTCCGCTTACTTCTTCTGAAAAATGCAACTGATTTTAATGTGGTATTTATTATCAGTTAATTAATTTTTTGTTACAAAAGGCTATACACAACAGTACCCGAAGCAGGGTGGGGGAAGGTCGCTAGTGGGGCGACACCGCTTGACCGTATGGTCATTAGACCGTTTCAGAGAAAAGTGTGTCAGAATCACTGCTAGCCCCGCCCCCTCACTGCCATTGGCCGGTAGCTAGAGGGGAAAGGGAACGTGACCAGGAGAAGAACAACATAAGTACGCCAACTCTCAGACACAATCAGGGTGTCCCCAGCTAGTACTTTTTCGAGTTTTTTGCCTTGAATATAATATTATGTTTACACTAAATTGTTTTATTATTAAGTGTTATTCAAACACACACAGGAGTGGAAGGGAATCTAATTTTTCAGTTGACGACGACGAGTCAGGTCAGGAACTCAATTCGGTCGTTCGGCATTAATTAAGTCATATTTTTTGTTCCTGGCTTTTATTCTGTCGACAGTAATAATTAATTTAAATTTAGATTATCAATGTACTAATATCGTTTTCATGTTCTGGTTTCATCGGTGGGAGAAAAAATGAAACTGACAATGAAATCTTACATGAAACATCAATATGTTTCAAATAATCCAATTGAAAAAGAAAATACAGCTGACAACGGCCAGTTTTAGACATAAGCAAAGTTTATCTAGGAGCGAGAGTGGAAGCTCTTTTTGATGGGATTAGATAAGAGCATAGTTAGACCAAGTGATGTAGGTTAACACTATTGAAAGTTAATTGTTTGGCCTTCTATGTTGTATTTTGGAGCCAAGTTTTAAAACAAATAAATTTTAATGACTCTGTTCTAAAAGGTTTAGCCTTGCTGAGTCCAGAAAAGTATAAATCAGATGACAATCACAGTATAATGCCACTTGCCAAATGTTTTCTTAATGTTATTGAAGAAAAATATTTCGATAACCTGGATAGGGAATGGCGTTTATTAAAGACTGTTGAAGCACTGAAGAAAGACGACGAATTTATGGTGTGCGGTAACAATGACCCACACAGATTTTATTTTAAGTACTATTTATTTATTTTCTTACCATACTATTTCGTTTGATTGTTATTATTTATGCTCAGTCTAAATGCCAATTAACTACATGCATTCATGTTTAAAAGCTGTCAACAACATCTGTAATAGAAATTTGAACAAACCAAGTTAAAGCCACTTGACATAACCCAAAAATTGTATTTACCTCTGGAAATGATATATGATTAATTTAATTTATAACACTAATTTTATGTTGAGAATATTTCCTAATCGATTTCCTGTTTGTTTTCATATATTGTATTGTTGACTGGAGTTATATCTAATAGTGCTCAACGTATTGTCCTGGGTGTACATCATCTACTTCTGACTCATCCGTGATATTATATTCATATAAATAATAATTTTAATATATAAATTTAGGAAGAAAAATTATAATATTTTATTGTTGGAAATCCTTGTGTCATTATAGTGTACTGTGTTGTGTTGAATAAATGTTTTTGTGTTTTTTAAGTAAAATAAGGATTTGTACATACATATAGTCCTACACTTTTTACCTAACAATCAAATTAAGTTAATAATTGAATTATTAATGCAGTGTCAACACCTACACACAATATAGCTACCTATAAGTTACAGTAGAGAAGAAATATAATGGATTTTTGGAATACAGTTTTTGAAATGAAAAATGCTGTAGGAGACCAAATGTTCCCTTCTATAACAGTGTTCATTAAAGCCATGCTATGCTTGCCTCATTCATACGCAGCAACTGAAAGAATATTTTCTGCAGTAACATTGACCAAAAATAAAATTAGAAACAAAGTACAATCACCACTGGTAAATGCATTTCTTTTGGTAAAATTAAATTGATGTACACAGCTGCAGATTTTACTGTTTCAGGAGAACCCCAGGAGCATATGAATTGTCTCGCGTGACTCAAGGGAGCCAGCAATTCGAAACAGCTTTGTGCATTAGCATAGAAGAATTTTAATACCTACGTATTTTAGGTAGATTTCAAAGAAATAGGTACTACCTATTGTAGCCGTTACGAAGGTGCGACTTCCGGAATTTTTTTTACATAGTTTTTCGTTTCATGGTCCATAGACCCCAAAACCATCGTCAACTCAAAAGCTTGTATATTTATACATATGTATATTTATACATATGTATATATATATATATCACTTTCTTGTGGACGCGATAACTGTCCTAATTTTTCTCAAATCAATTCCAAACTAATATAGAAAATCTAAATGTGGAAAATCTCGATCGAGTTCGTTAATGAGCAATATCCGAAGAAAGGGGTAGAAATGGGGAAGGTTTTTTCAAAAACAGAAAAATCGTTCTAAATCACGCAATATGGAAAATATCACATCCTTTGAATTTATTAAAATTCTTAGGAGTAATGCCAAAATATTTTCTCTGAATAAGTTTTTGATACGACCGACGGTATCTCCAAGGGGTTGAAAAAACAAGGGTTGGCGGACAAAAAAAATCATAACTGTGTTCGTAGGTAAGGCATCAAATTTGTACTAATTATGTATTTTTCTTATAATTTCTATATAAACTTTTGTCTGGAACAATTTTTGATTAGACGAACCATTGCAGTAATGTAGTAAATAAAATAACGATAAAAATTAAGAAATATATATATTTCATAACTCCCTCAGTAAGTACACCATCAAAATCGTTATAATTGTCAGTAAATTTTATAAGTAGTATACGAATGTATGTCCGACGGCAGGATTCAGGTTGCGGAGCTGTGTGTCCTTTCCGCCATCTTGGATTTTGACGTCACGGCGGCCATCTTGGACGAGCGTAACGTGACAATATGCGTAACGTGACACTTTTTCGTGCATGCAGCCGGCGTAACGGGACACAGCGTAACGGGACATAACGTAACGGGACAAGTATATCACGGCGGCCATTTTGGATCCGACATTTTTATGACGTCATTGTGTTCTCGAAAATTCCGGCGATGTGTTTTCCGCCATTTTGAATCATGACGTCACCGTTGCAATTTTCGTTACGGCAGCCATCTTTAACTTTTTTATTTATTATCCGATTTTAACGAATTTTTTTTAAAATTTATAAAAAAATTAAACTAATAAAATTTTAATAAATTATTAATAAAAAAATTACATAAACGACACGGAGCTCGGAGTCCTCGGTTCGAACCCGACAGAGGCAAAAAAAAATATAAAATGACGACCAATCCTTCCCCCACGGTGGATGCAAGCAGAATGACACCCACCACTTATGTCAATGCACATATACCATCAGGTAGTATGACGTCATGTCCGTCATCTTGAAATTTGGACGCCATCTTGGAAATCCGTAATTTTTATGTTAGAAAATCGGGAAAAATTCCAAAATTCATCAAAAAATTAACGTAATAGAATTCTGATTGATTATATCGATGTTCGTCCTTGGTTCGAAACCGGTGAGGGCAAAAAATAAAAAAAATCAGATCCTTCCTCCACAGAAGCCACCTACAGACTGACCTACCACCACCAATAACTAGGTATTTACCATCAGCAAGAAGTACATAAATAGATTCTGCTAGCTTGTGAACTTCTCATTGTGTAACAAAGATAGAGTTCTAGTACAAGCCAGAATTTTATGTATTTTGGTAATTTTTTCCTTTTTTGAATTTTTTTTATTTATTTTTAAAAAATTTTTCCCTGTAATTTTATGATATCAAAGAAAACGTGTGGTGGTTTTCTCCGAGTGCATCTGATTATCCATGTCAATATTATGATGGTTTTCTCCGTGTGCTCCTGATTATTCCTGCTTTCAATTTAATTTTTTTTTCAATTAAAATTTTTTTATTAATTTATTTTATTATTAAATATTTTTTCTGTATTTATATGATAACAAAGAAACGTGTGATGGTTTTCTCCGTGTGCTCCCTATTATTTTTTCAATATTATGATGGATTTCTCCATGAACTCCTGATTATTCCTGTGGATTCTTCAAGTGTTTCTGTCTATTATGAGAAACCGCTCTCTGCATGACGGATTTTTTACCTAATGAGTCATGACGTGTTATTTAGAGTTACATTTAATTCGAGAATATCTGTTACTAAATCAGCACTTGTAATTTTTTTACCAGGTGGAAATAAAAATTAAGCAACCATTACTCAGTCAAATAATATGTCATGAGACATCCGTGGAGCACTAACATGTAAGATGAACTTCCTTCTCCTAGATGTCTAGCGAAGCCATCCTTGTTTTGCGATCGTTAGTGAGCTTCCCGCATACCACATAAAACAACTAAATAAATTATGACTCAACACAACACGTGGCGACATCACATGCTAATAATCGAGACCACATGTAACAATTTCTTTTGTATGATGTAACTTAATTCTTGCAGATGAAATATTAAAAATTATATTTAAGTAATGTATCTAATTTAATTAATTCAGTTTGCATCTGACCATAGTCTCAGTAACTAATATGAATCCTGATTCGGTGACTGATGCTGTAACGAAAGGACACAGGTGTAAGTTTTGCAGCAAAGAATTTATCTTGAGAAAGAATGGAAGACAACACGAGAAGAATGACTGTGATAAAAATCCACTACGTAATATGATAAGTTGTGTTCGATGTAGCAAGTCGTTTACGCGGAGAGAGAGCTTAAAAAGACATGACAGAACTTGTAACGTCAAGCCTGTGTACAAGCTAGAGGACAACGATGGCTCTACTAGACTAAGAAAGAGTGATCTGCATTACGACAATAATATTCCTTGTCTTGGGAGAGATTATGATCGCGGTTCTTCCGATCTCGACAAAGAACTTAAATTGAAGGACGATGATGATTTATGGAAGAATGAAGACAATGGAAGAATCTTTAACGTAAAAAGTGAGAATACATTCCAGCCGAATTCAAAAAGATCTTTCCTACTTTGTAAAAATGATGGACTCCTAAAAAGGAAGCATGAAGACGATGAAGACGCTTCGACATCATCGACATCGAATTCTTACGGTAATCTGGGTGAAGATGATGCCTTCTACGGTGATTGCTACAGTGACTCTGCGGCTGTTGACAAAGGTATAGACTGTGATGAAGCAACTAAAGCAGGCAAGATCGAAGACTGTGGTGGTGTCCTGAGACCGAAACGATGGAAACAACGTGATATATTAAATAAATCGGATCAAGCTTGTGATGATCATTGTCTCGATAATGAAAGTAACCCTGAGGATGGAGTTAAAACGGAAGACACCAGAGAAAATAATATTTATAATAATCAAACAAGTAAGATGGTGGTAGAAGAGACTGATTACACTTCATGGAACGATCCAAACATATTGGTTGACCGGCTAAGACTTCTACATGACTCGCTTTGTGCAGGAAATTATTCGTGCATCAAAGAAATATCATTCATACTCAAAGAACTGAGGAAAGCTGGCTACATATAATAATGGCTTGTTTTACTTGTATTTGTATAATGTAAAGAAATAAATAATTGCAATTATAAAAATTTAATGTTTTTTTTTTCTTGTATTCAGATTTCTAACTAAGACTAAGTTCTCGTAACTTGTGCTTCCAAATGTGCTTCCTTTTCGTTGATGGTGCTGCCTTTTCGTTGATGGTGCTTCCTTTTCGATGTCGGTGCTTCCAAATGAGCTGCATTTTCGTTGGCGGTGCTGCCTTTTCGTTGTCGGTGCTTCCAAATGTGCTTCCTTTTCGATGCCTGTGCTGCCTTTTCGTTGTCAGTGCTTCCAAATGTGCTGCCTTTTCGTTGTCGGTGCTGTCTTTTCGTTGTCAGTGCTTCCAAATGTGCTTCCTTTTCGTTGTCGGTGCTGCCTTTTCGTTGACGGTGCTTCCAAATGTGCTTCCTTTTCGTTGTCAGTGCTGTCTTTTCTTTGTCGGTGCTTCCAAATGTGCTTCCTTTTCGTTGGCGGTGCTGCCTTTTCTTTGTCGGTGCTTCCAAATGTGCTTCCTTTTCGTTGTCGGTGCTGCATTTTCGTTGTCAGTGCTTCCAAATGTGCTTCCTTTTCGTTGTCGGTGCTGCCTTTTCGTTGTCAGTGCTTCCAAATGTGCTTCCTTTTCGTTGTCGGTGCTGCCTTTTCGTTGTCGGTGCTTCCAAATGTGCTTCCTTTTCGTTGTCGGTGCTGCCTTTTCGTTGACGGTGCTTCCAAATGTGCTTCCTTTTCGTTGTCAGTGCTGTCTTTTCTTTGTCGGTGCTTCCAAATGTGCTTCCTTTTCGTTGGTGGTGCTGCCTTTTCTTTGTCGGTGCTTCCAAATGTGCTTCCTTTTCGTTGTCGGTGCTGCCTTTTCGTTGTCAGTGCTTCCAAATGTGCTTCCTTTTCGTTGTCGGTGCTGCCTTTTCGTTGTCAGTGCTTCCAAATGTGCTTCCTTTTCGTTGTCGGTGCTGCCTTTTCGTTGACGGTGCTTCCAAATGTGCTTCCTTTTCGTTGGCGGTGCTGCCTTTTCTTTGTTGGTGCTTCCAAATGTGCTTCCTTTTCGTTGGTGGTGCTGTCTTTTCGTTGTTGGTGCTTCCTTTTTTGTTGATTGCACGTAGTACAAAATGTAGTGATTGAATATATACTAGTTTATCACCTCTTGGTGTTACTAAAATATTTTTCAAGGTCACTTGGTCCTTTAGAATGTATAAAAATGTCACGATGGATTACGAAGGTCATGTGGTCCTGAAATGACTAGCCTATACGTCTGATAATGACATGACTCGGTCTCATGGACTGAAGACAATTGATCTATATGTGTGGCTTTGTACATGAACGGTTTATATATTATTCAGATTATTGAAAAATTAGACTTTCATAATAGGCTAATCGGCACTGATTTAATTCGTTGGTCCGGTATATTGACTTGAGTTTTTTTTTCGTAGAGTGAATGATTAATTAACTCCGCGAAAGGTTATGGAAAACAGAACCTAACATTTATTTAATAATTAGTTACAACTGTCTCTGGTCAAGAATCGAACCGTGGACAGGGATCCATCGATTCAATTTGTAAATTAATAATTGATTTTTACGGAGACTATTGGAATTTTTCCCGCATTTCTAACTAAATAATTACATGATTTCAAGATGTCGGCCGAATTTCAAGATGTCGGGCACCTGAGTAATAATAAATGATTACTGCACTGTAGCATGTTATTAAAAAATTATCATGATGGTAAGACGAGTACACACAATATGGAGTCCTCCAGCAGACGAAAACATGATGGTGGCAATGACCACTAGCATGTGGTAGCTCCTGGTAACATGTACTGAACATAAAATGACGGATCCATGATGGACATCAAGGTCAAGGTCAAATTTCAAGGTCAAGGTCAAAGGCTAAGGTCAATTTTCAAGGTCAAGGTCAAAGTTTAAGGTCAAGGTCAAAGTTTAAGGTCAAGGTCAAAGTTCAAGGTCAAGGTCAAATTTCAAGGTCAAGGTCAAATTTCAAGGTCAAGGTCAAATTTCAAGGTCAAGGTCAAAGTCCAAGGTCAAGGTCAAAGTTATGGTGAACAGAACATTATACTAACATGACTCCAGCACACTCTAGCAGACGAAAACAAGATGGTTCCCTCCAGCGGACAAAGACAAGATGGCGGACATGATGTCATACCAGCTGATGGTAAATACCTAGTTATTGGTGGTGGTAGGTCAGTCTGTAGGTGGCTTCTGTGGAGGAAGGATCTGATTTTTTTTATTTTTTGCCCTCACCGGTTTCGAACCAAGGACGAACATCGATATAATCAATCAGAATTCTATTACGTTAATTTTTTGATGAATTTTGGAATTTTTCCCGATTTTCTAACATAAAAATTACGGATTTCCAAGATGGCGTCCAAATTTCAAGATGACGGACATGACGTCATACTACCTGATGGTATATGTGCATTGACATAAGTGGTGGGTGTCATTCTGCTTGCATCCACCGTGGGGGAAGGATTGGTCGTCATTTTATATTTTTTTTTGCCTCTGTCGGGTTCGAACCGAGGACTCCGAGCTCCGTGTCGTTTATGTAATTTTTTTATTAATAATTTATTAAAATTTTATTAGTTTAATTTTTTTATAAATTTTAAAAAAAAATTCGTTAAAATCGGATAATAAATAAAAAAGTTAAAGATGGCTGCCGTAACGAAAATTGCAACGGTGACGTCATGATTCAAAATGGCGGAAAACACATCGCCGGAATTTTCGAGAACACAATGACGTCATAAAAATGTCGGATCCAAAATGGCCGCCGTGATATACTTGTCCCGTTACGTTATGTCCCGTTACGCTGTGTCCCGTTACGCCGGCTGCATGCACGAAAAAGTGTCACGTTACACATATTGTCACGTTACGCTCGTCCAAGATGGCCGCCGTGACGTCAAAATCCAAGATGGCGGAAAGGACACACAGCTCCGCAACCTGAATCCTGCCGTCGGACATACATTCGTATACTACTTTTATAATTTTTATCTAAAACTTTTGTCTGAAATTATTTTTTATATGTCGAACCATTGTTGCAGGGGGTGGAAAAAATAAAGCTGTTGAATTAAAAAAAATCATAATGTACCATGTACACTCATAAATCCCTTTATCGTGAAACCTTAAAGTATTCAGTACATCTTTCATCTGAAATAAATTTTTATACGACCAACCACAACTTCAAGGGGTTGAAAAAATAAGGGTTGGTGGCAAAAATCATAACTTCCTTCGTATGTACAACATAGAATTCGTACGAATTGTGTATCAATCATATAATTTTTATCTAAAACTTTTGTCTAAACAATTTTCGATCGGAACATCCATTACTGCAAGGGGTTGAAAAAATAAGGGGTAGAATTAAAAAAAAAACTCATAACTCTCATTAGTTACAATATAACATTCTTCAAGTTGTTGGTAAACCTTATAATTTTTATCAAAAACCTTTGTCTGAAACAATAAAATTGATTGGAAGTACTATTGCTACAAGGGGTTAAAAAAATAAGGGGCAGAATAAAAAGAATTTATAACTCCCTTAGTGGTGCACTTTCAAATCCGTTCAAATTGTTTGTTAATCATATAATGTTACTTAAAACTTTAGTTTGAAACAATTTTTGATAATACAAACCAATACTTCAAGGGCTGGAAATAACAAGGGTAGAAAAACAAAAATACATTTTTTTTTTAAATACTTTTACTATCAAATTAAATATAATTTATTGTAAAAATTCCTATGTTTTATCTAAAACAATTGGTTTAAATAATATTTGATGAAACTAACTATTAACATAAAAACAGGGTTCGAAATTTAAAAAGAAAGTAAATTTTTTAGTATCAATTTCGTTGGAATTTATTAATAACAATCTTAAGATTATCTTAAACCTTTGTCCGAAAAAAAATTATATGACATTAGTGTAAGATATAAAAAAACAGTGTTTGAAAATCAAAAATAATTTAATGACTACCTTAGTAGACATATTATGAATATCTTTAAGACATTAAGTTAAAAACATTCAAAATATTTTCGCTTCATGTAATATGAGAATATGTTACACCAATCCTTTTTGAAGATTGGCGAACAGATAGGTATTTATGTCAGCTACATTAAGTTCTTAAAATTCTCTAGGATTTTATAGAAGTTTCAAAAATATTTCCAGAAGAAAAGTTACTTCGAAACTACCTACGCCTGTAGAATGTTTGTTACAAAAATATATATTTTTTTTAAATAACTATGCATTTAACATTAGAATATGAAGCTGTTATTATGACGATATACATAATCATAACAATAATAATTTGAAGCTGTTATTAAGACTATATACGTATCTAATAATAATAACAACAATAACAGTCATTGTCAAGTCTCTAACAAATTTTTACATACAGCTTTTGTTAGGCGTAATTGTAACTTTACAGAACTTAATCAACAAATCGTGTAACCATGCACCCAACGAAACATTTATCAAAAATAAATGTAAACTGTATAAACTAACGTGAATGGGTGGGCTAAGCCGCTTTAATCTGTTAAAAAGTACAACAGACATAATATGGAGCATGAAAGTCGTACTAGCTGTGCGGCACCCCCAGGGCAGGAGAGAGAAGTCTGCCGGGGAGGGAGCCCTCCTTTCCAAGTAAACAAGTCGGCCTACACTGGGTGAAAAATTGTCGCGCGAATAACTAACGCCTAGCGTTTTTCACACAATGAAAGATGTATTTAAAAGTTACTTCTACATTTTATTAAATACACGAAAACTGATTGAAATAAACGTATGGGCAAAGTAACTTAAGTTACAAGTTTCAAAGATATATTATGTAAGGTGCAAAAATAAACAGAGTTAATTTTACAAGTAAAAACAAGATAGTATAATTTACCGCAAGTTAATATAGAAACGCATTCTAAATAACAGTGAATAGTAAATGAGATCTACACATGTGTAGGTTTATTTACCACCCATATTATAATGTTTAAAACTTATAGCCCAGGCATTTTAGGGGAAAAATCGAGCAAACCTAAAAAAAAAAAAAAAAAGTTTGAAATTTGGCACAGACGTTCCTTTGGGTGTTAAAAATTGATCCTAAAAAGTCCCCATCTCTCAGATGCCGGCTTCATACTTTTTTAAGGCAATAAGGGCGTAAGTGCCGAAATCACAGATGGTCCCCCAGGTTCTTTGTATCAGTGTTCGAAGTCAGGCTGGATAAACGAGGAACTATTTTTAGCATGGCTAAAACATTTCAGTGCCTTTTGTAAACCAGATCCTAACAATCCAGTATTGCTTGTTCTGTACAACCATTCCAGCCACATATCTCACGAGTCATATGAATTTTGTCATCACAATGGAATAATCATGCTGTCTCTGCCTCCACAAACATCCCATTGAATGCAGCCTTTGGATGTTGCTTTCTATGCACCGCTGAAGAAGGCCTACCACGAAGCATGCAGAAGATGGATGGTAAATCATCCCCACGAAAAACTCAGTCCAGATGAACTTTCAGGACTCTTAAACATTGCGTTTATGAAGGTAGCAACAATTGAGAAGGCAGTCAATGGTTTTCGGAAAACTGAAACTTTCCCTCTAGATCCAGATATTTTTTCTGAAGAGGAATTCTTTCCCAGTAACCTGCAAGAGTGGATAGGTCTATCATAGAAGGAGGAATTGAAAATGTTACCACTGTCACTTCTCATTTTATTTCAAGTTCAACTACTGGGAACAGAATTGTCTCGCCCAATATGGATTTTACACATTCCAGTTGTGCTGGTCCTTCGTGTTCTTTCCAGGATGTGGCTCCAGTGCCAAAAATAATTTCTCGGGTCGCAATAGAGTCAAAGACAAGGCCTAGAAGAAAAAATTGCATTCTCAGATCCTAACTTCAACTCCGCAAAATAAATGTCTTGAAGATGCTAGGGCAAAAAGGGCTGTTGCAAAAAAAAAAGTTCGAATAAGAAAGAAGAAAGGACTTCATGGAGAATTAGGCCCAGATTCCCGGCCAAAAAAGAAACAGTCATAAAAAGATACTTCCAGTTAGTTCCTCAGAAGATGATGCAGTTGCTGATCCTTGTGATGACATAGAACCAACAATAAGCAATTCCAAAGACTTTTGCATTCTTTGTGGAGATGAAGGACATGACAATGAACTTTGGTATAGGTGCACTTCGTGTTCAGAGTGGGCTCATGCAGAGTGCACTGGTTTTGATACACCAGACAATTATATTTGTGACTATTGGAAGTCATAAATACCAATCACTTAAGAGTTGATTTTATCAGCTATAATTTACATAATTTTTATTTTGTCTGAACAATTTTTTTTTCACACAAAATATTTTAATTCATTTGCTTGTAGTGTGCTATGCATTTATTTGTGCTTTAAGTATTAGTTAAGTGACAGCCATATGTCCAAAATAATTTAAATATATTGGTGAACATAAATGATCGGAATTACCCAAACGTCGGGGTGATTCCGACCAAACATATGACTTATTAAAAAATTTTTTTTCCCAAACCAATAACAATTTCTTTATTTCTAATACCCACAAGTCAAGTCATAATATAGGAGAATCTATATTCTGTTTTACACCTCCATTCCTTAACAAATTGTCATAATATGGACAATCTTGCTTAAGTGATCGGAATTCCCCCACTCTACCCTATGCGATAATAATTGACTGACATATTAGGGATTACAAGGAACTACTGCACAACAATGGGTTTTTGAGCAATTTAGGTTAATATTGACTATAGCATTTTACCAGAAATAAAAATAATGCAGGTTTTAAATTTGGCACAGACGTTCCTTTGGGTGTTAAAAATTGATCCTAAAAAGTCCCCATCTCTCAGATGCCGGCTTCATACTTTTTTAAGGAAATGAGGGCGTAAGTGTCGAAATCTGCATATCACGACTGCTGTGCGAAAAATATTAATTCAGTTGTATCGTAACTTGACATAACATGACAAAACAAAACATAGTTTTTCATTTCACCAATGTCCTGCTGAATAGCTGATATACTGTAAATCTTTCCTGTTGTCTTGCTTGAGGGTGGATGGACAATTTCAATGTGTGCATCTTCTAACCTCGCAGTCAACATCGCAAGGATGTCTGTATCAGTAGCTATTACTTTTACACAACAGCTTGTTGAATACTGAAGAGCAATAGCTGCTATAGTGGTATCAGCATCTCCTGAGCACTGAATTGCTTGATGACCTGAAGTTAGAAAATAAGTTACTAATAATTTGATGAGCCCATTTTTGTTACGGCCATTCCTCAGAAAGTCCATTTGCGTCGATGTAACAACATTGTTAGCAGCTATTGAAATATCGGTGGAAGACCTCCCTGCAGAACGCCGCCTTCGCTCTTCCTCTTTAGTGGTTAACTTGTCATAACCATCAAACACTACAGTTGCTGTCACAGAAAAATGTTTTTGGACGAATGTAACATAAACCTCACATATTTGACCAAATGTAGTAGGTCTTGGCCACACAAGTACATGCAAGAGATATCCTCCATCGATAACTACTTTGCAGTCTACACTAATGCTCTCATTGGTTACCTCACACCTTTTTAAGATCTTTGCTATGACCGGATCAGATACAACCAGTGCTTTCTTCGGTAAGGGAAAGAAGCAAGCATGGAACATCATCAAGAACGATGTTTCCATTCGGAGAACAGTACATGTTTTTACATGTCCACATGCGGACAAGAAGATAGTTATTGCAGCTGGAGAAAAGTTTGCAATTGCAATGTATCAGGGACATGATAAGTATTCCACTTTGGATGAAATGAGAGTATATATGTATACCTGCAAGATAGCAAAGATGCCTGTTAGTGCTTCTTTCCAGCTAGCCTCTCTTCCACCAACCAGTGCCGCATGTGAACAGCATTCTCTTCGGGTTTACCTACAGGTTCAAGAGTGGCTGGGCCATTCATTAGATCCTGTTGAGTGGGGATGGAAAAGTGTGAGTGGCACACTTGTTCCTATAACAACATCCCTTCCTACAGCTCCAGAACAGCTCCTGAATTTGATATCATGTAACTGTAAAAGTGAATGCAGCCACAAATGCGAGTGTGTGCGGATGAAGTGTGGATTGCAGTGTGGTATTATGTGCACCAAATGTCGTGGGGCAACATGCACTAATGTTGTTTATCAATGATCGTTCTGATGAAGAGGACTTTAATGGACTGGTTATTTTTTTTATTTTGTAGTTCCATTAATTGATTTTAGATCAGGTTTCTTATTTTTGCTGTGTATTATGCAACAATAATGGATGTTAAATAACTAAGTGCCTTTTACTTCACATCTTATACAAGTTACGATACAACTGAATGAAAATTTTTCGCGCAACAGTCGTGACATGCATATTTCGGCACTTACACCCTTATTGCCTTAAAAAAGTATGAAGTCGGCATCTGAGAGATGGGGACTTTTTAGGATCAATTTTTAATACCCAAAGGAGCATCTGTGCCAAATTTCAAGACTACATTATTTTTTTTTCAGGTAATATGCTATAGTAAATATTGACCTAAATTGCTCAAAAACCCATTGTTGTACAGTAGTTCATTGTAATCCTTAATACGTCAGTCAATTATTATCGCATATACATGTTTGACCAACCGATTTAAAGCTAATAAAATAACGGAAATTTTTTTATATAGGTATATTTTTGCCTATCAGTGGTGAATTTGATGTAACTGGTGATTGTATAGAGCAGTTATATATTTTACTTCCATTAGTTGAGTATAAATTAGGTTATAAGATAATTTTTGCCATGTATAAAGTAATAAAAACGAATGATTAAGGACTAAGGGCCCTTAACTTTAAAATTTTGACCAAATTTTGATATATTAGAATGAGTTTTTTTCACGCAACAGTCGTGATATGCATATTTCGGCACTTACGCCCTTATTGCCTTAAAAATGTATGAAGCCAGCATCTGAGAGATGGGGACTTTTTAGGATCAATTTTTAACACCCAAAGGAACATCTGTGCCAAATTTCTAAACTGCATTATTTTTTTTCAGGTAGAACACTAAAATTCATGGGCTATTAAGCTATAAAAATTATATCGCATTTCGATATATTAAAAAACCATCACTTACCGTAACCTTTAATTAAACTATTAGCTTAAGTGACTAAACAAATGCGTTTCAACAGTTAATTAAAAATTATAATAAACTATCAATAATTTCATTAAAAACATAAACTTTGACTTGCGTGGTTGTTCTGTCAGGACTGTGAACGCAGGCGTGTTGAAGGAACAGCTAAATGACTGGCTAACTGGCGTGAGGAAAGACTTCCCCCACCCGCATGACCCGCCCCCCCCCCCCCCACTACCATTGGCCAGGTAGGTAGCGTACGGTCTAGTGTCGCTACGGTCTTCTGGGGGCGACCCGTCGCTAGTTTCATAAAAATAGTGGTGTTGTGTAATGTTATAAAAAGATGATTTTGAATCAATTTAATTTATTTTCTTGTTTTTAGAGCATTTAAATAAAAGTTTTTTTTATTTTTTTAGAATTAATTTATTTCATAATTTTTATTTATCATTGTAAATATCGAAATGTTTCTTAAGCTGTTCATTTCATTTAGAGCGTCGATATTGACTGTTTGTTTGTCAGTCAATTTTGGTGCAGTCTAATTCATCAATAAGTAGACCTTCTTACGAATTTACTCTACTTAGGGCCACATATGGCTTGACCAGCTGCGAAGAGCTTTGAACCTTCGTAGGTACACGACGGCGTGGTCGACAGTGCTACCTTGCATTTTGTGTACTGCGCAAGCCTAGCGTAATATAATTCATAATTTCGTTCTGCAGTGCCGTGACAAAAATTTATCGGGAATTGCACAGATTTAGGTTGAATAATGTGAACACCCAAACTACCTTGTGAATATGGGGGCTTCCGCGGTTATGAAATTCGATTCTCTGCCAGAAATATTTAATACGACCATTTAAAATTGTATGTTTGCTTAACATAAATTTCATAAGGGCGTTGTGGCGATACATGAAATGTCTGCGAACAATTACGGGATACTGTTCAATTAACCGCTGTGTTGTTACCATATCCAAATCATCCGGATATTCCATAGGTTGTCCAACGACGATAAGGAGAGCTTTTAACATATTTAGCCAATTGATGTCATTGCAACTGAATGTCAAAAAGTAAGTCTGCGGTCCTAGACACCGAATTTGTGCCAACAGTTCGTTTAATGCAGTACGCCAATATGCCGCTGAGCCTCTGAAGTTCTTAAGGTAGATGAACGTCTTCCACTTTCGCATCTTGACCTTCAACTTTTTTACAGAAAGCAGATTTTGTGTTTTTTGCCCTGTGGTACTCTAAAATTTGGTGTATATTATTTCTCTATGTAAACACTATAATATAGATGTTTAGTTTTTTTTGTTATTAATAAAACAATTTGGCTTATTGTTGAGATAGTATAAACCTAATCATTGCGCCTAATTCATTTGCTATATTTCAAATTTGTTTTTACAAACTAAGTTTTATTTCAGTGTAGATTTGAGGTTTAAAAACATACTCCTCAAAACGATTCTATCGAGCCCAAACTCGATGGGTTTATCTTATTTAGTTCAGAAATTACTATGGCCATCTTCCGGCTTCATTATCAGAACTTCATGGTACCATATTGTTGTATTGTCACCGAAGATACATATGTGCACCAAATTTGAGCTTAATCGGACATAGGGAAGTGGTTCTAATTCTGCTTCCAAGATTAGTGTCGAACACACAGACATACATACATACAAACATTGCAAGTTAAATAAAAGCTTGTAAAAATGTTAACACTACCTGCTACGGCCATAAGAAACGATGAACATATACGTACATTTATGTAACGGAAGGCAAACGAACTTTGCATAAATTATTTATGTAGGCCTATGTATGGTCACAATATAATATCACCTAGCAAAAAGTATAGTAGAGCCTTAACAAAGATCATGTCTGATTAGTTCCCTTAGAAACCCATTTTTCGGGATAAAAATAGCGTATGTTCTATTCCTGGACATAATGTTTCTCTATGCCAAATATTATACAAACCTGTTCAGGCGTGATTGAATAACAAAAATATAAACTTTCGCCATTATTATAATGGTCCTGACGCTGTCCTGACGCGACTTTACCCGCATTAAAATTGTTTAGTCTATGTTTTACTCTGAGTTTAATATACTAAGGGAAAAACGATACATGTCCAGTTGAGATTTATACCAGAGAGGATAAAGATATATGTCCAGTTTATTGCGAAAACAGGTTTACCCCAATTTCAGTCCCTACATTTCCAAATGTCTAAAAAATAAATAATTAGTTTGTAGGTATTTAAGTAAGCAGTGATTTCAAATCAAATAGTATAAATATATTTGTATATTTGTTCAGATTAGGGAGCTATTAAGTATATGGCGAAAACAGTTTTCACCACTTTTCTACCCCTTAAATTTTTAACTTCGAAAAATCCTGAAAATACTTTTTTTTTAGGTATTTAAATCAACAATGTTTGAAACCAAAAAGCATAGCGATTTCTGCCCAAGTTATGGGGATTTAGAGGGAGATTTTAAGGAAATTGCAAAGACAGTTTGCGCCCCTTTTCACTCCCTTATTTTTATAATTTCCTAAATCCTATACCATTATATAGGTACTTTAATTTAGCAATTTTTTTGAACCAAATAGCAGTACCATATCTGCACAGGTTAGGGAGTTAAAAATAAAATGGTGTAAACATTTTTCAACCCTGTTCACCTCCTGGAGAAAATAAAGCATGCTATATCGTCAAACCCGCTGCGAAATCTGCTCTTGGTCTGACGATTTCTATGATATAAGGTGTTATGGGAGCAGCTACAGTAGTCCACGCAGCAGCTTTTACGAAAACCTGGTACCGTGGAGTGTGTGTGTGTTTGTGTGTGTGTGTGTGTGTATATATATATATATATATATATATATATATATATATATATATATATATAATACACATAAAAAGAGAGCTTAGAGCTTAGTTTATCGGTGAGTACACTTCATTTTGTATGTTATAATTACTGGCCATAATCAGGCACTCAGACGCTTTCACATAGACTTTTTCATTTTGATTATTTTAAACTTTTTTCTATTACATTAACTTTACATGGCTTCACATTCATGGGTGCAAAAAACGTAGATTAGAACTATGGTCAGTAGGCCTTCTGCGTTACACAGTTTAAATCCCACTAAATGCAACACTACTTCCACAAACCCGCAAGAACATAGACAAGTTGTCACGGCAATCTTTATAAAAGCTCTCTACTATCCCTCACCGAATGTCAAAAACAAAGCTGTCTTGTGCCTGTGTGTACATCTACGGCCGTACAAGTCACTGTAATGCCCACTGGATGTCCTCACGCCCCGTGGTCTTATTCTGTAATAGTACCTAGCAATAAGTTGTATTATAATTTTATTTACGTTGCATTTCCTTCACGTATAGCTTTATGATCTCTTGGGCGATTGTATAAGCATCGATTTTGTTTCTGATGGTAGACATCAGTCAGCAGATAACTATAATGTTTAAATAAAATATTACAAGGAAACTAAAATTGTTCGTTTTGTCGTACACCATAAGTTGAATATTAATTTGTATAGACATACATTGATTGCATTTTGAGCGTACAAGGGTTTTATCTGCGCCGATCATTCAACAATAGGGGACAATTCAAAATTGTCTTGGAATAAAATAAAGAGTATAAACTGTCTGAGTAGCCCATCAGGAGTTTACGAGCTGATTGCGTACAAGAAAAAAACCTGAAAGGCGGCCTTTCCGATGAGGCACAATTCAGGGTTTTCTTTCGCTTAAAACAGAGCGAACAGCCAACTCTGGAAAGGCAGCCCATCAGGATTTTACGAACTGTATGCGTACAAGGAAAAACCTGAAAGGCGGCCTTTCCGATGGGGCGAAATTCAGGGTTTTCTTTCGCTTAAAACAGAGCGAACAGCCAACTCTGGAAAGGCAGCCCATCAGGATTTTACGAACTGTATGCGTACAAGGAAAAACCTGAAAGGCGGCCTTTCCGATGGGGCGAAATTCAGGGTTTTCTTTCGCTTAAAACAGAGCGAACAGCCAACTCTGGAAAGGCAGCCCATCAGGATTTTACGAACTGTATGCGTACAAAGAAAAAACCTGAAAGGCGGCCTTTCCGGTGGGGCACAATTCAGGGTTTTCTTTCGCTTAAAACAGAGCGAACAGCCAACTCTGGAAAGGCAGCCCATCAGGATTTTACGAACTGTATGCGTACAAGGAAAAACCTGAAAGGCGGCCTTTCCGATGGGGCGAAATTCAGGGTTTTCTTTCGCTTAAAACAGAGCGAACAGCCAACTCTGGAAAGGCAGCCCATCAGGATTTTACGAACTGTATGCGTACAAGGAAAAACCTGAAAGGCGGCCTTTCCGATGGGGCGAAATTCAGGGTTTTCTTTCGCTTAAAACAGAGCGAACAGCCAACTCTGGAAAGGCAGCCCATCAGGATTATACAAACTGTATGCGTACAAGGAAAAAACCTGAAAGGCGGCCTTTCCGATGGGGCGAAATTCAGTGCCCACAACGATCTAACGAAAACTAAAAATTTCTGAAAGGGAGCCTTTCCGACGGGGCACAATTCAGGGTTTTCTTTCGCTTAAAACAAGGCGAACAGCCAACTCTGAAAGGCAGCCCATCAGGATTTTACGGACTGTATGCGTACAAGGAAAAAACCTGAAAGGCGGCCTTTCCGATGGGGCACAATTCAGGGTTTTCTTTCGCTTAAAACAAGGCGAACAGCCAACTCTGGAAAGGCAGCCCATCAGGATTTTACGGACTGTATGCGTACAAGGAAAAAACCTGAAAGGCGGCCTTTCCGATGGGGCACAATTCAGGGTTTTCTTTCGCTTAAAGCAAAGCGAACAGCCAACTCTGGAAAGGCAGCCTATCAGGATTTAAATAATTGTGTGTGTGCTCGAAAAAACCTGAAAGGCGCCCTTTCCAATGGGGCGCAATTCAGTCGCCCCAACATTTTATGTAGTTTTACGGTTCATGGTCCATAGACCCCAAAACCATCTTCAACTCAAAGTGTATATATATGTACATATACATGTATACATATTCTATTTTTATGGACACGATAACTGTCGTAATTTTTCACAAATCACAAACTGATATTAAAATATAGAAGGTAAAAAATTTCTGTTGTGTTCGATAATGGGCAATATCTAGAGACGTGCAAAATTCGCGGTTTCGATGGCCTTCAGGATAGACTGCACATACACCTGTACACTCGGGCAAATAACGCAAGTTCATTGGCTGCCGACTTGTAAGTTGTCTAAGCTGATTTGTCTGTGATTCGATCCTTCTTTGGTTGAGGGTTTATAACTGGTTGAGATTCGTCCATATGAACAGTAAGCAAATAGCAAAATTATCTAAGAGGTATGTGTGTTTGAATTCTAGCCTATCACCGAATGAATCCGCGAATTTTGCAGGTCTCTAGCAATATCCATATTAATATTTGTAACAGATAAATGCAAAGCATATTATTATGCAAGACATAACATATAAAGATATATATTAAGTCTCTGCGGCTAAAACGGCTTGTACATGGAAATTATAATTTGCTATGGGATATTTTCTTTCTTTTTAATTAAAATTATTTTGAGGCTATTCAAATTTCAAATTTATAATTTTACGGATTTTTCTCTCAAAAATTTAATTAATGAATTTTCATATTTGTTTGAAAATTTTTGGCGCAATGTTTTTTCTAAAAACTGGAAATGTTGGCGAATTTTGGAAATGTTTGGCAATTTTTGTCCATTTTTGAGTCATTTAAAAATAATTTTGAGGAATTTTGACATCAAGAATGACTTCATCCTCACCATCTTCGCCCTGGACCCTGGCCCAGTATACCCTTTTTTATACTACTAACAGTCATTTACAATTATTATTTCGATATTTTATCCAATGTATATACTTTTTACCTCAAACGGTTTTATTATTAGTATAGATTAATTTCGTACACAATCAGCTATTGAAAAAATAATAATTTTAGACTAAGTACAGTTTTGTTTTGTTTTATTTACGGGACTAAGAATGAAAAATGACAAAAGTATTTTTTTTCTATCCCAAAGACAATAATGTTTAAAGCCCTGCAGTATTCGGTTAGCAAGAGCGATGGATATCATTGTTCGAGGAAGCATACTGCTGCGACTGGGATCGCAGGCAGGACGTAAGGAGGATGCGGTGGCCACAAAGACTCTGGTCTCCTTCCGGTGGGCGTAACGCTCGTGTGGCATTGGGAAAAATAACTTCCCGGATGGTACCATGTGTGATGACCCTGGCTGTCTGGGGTTTGGGGGGGAGGGGGGGGGGGAAGAGAGATAGATCACCATCCCATCTAGTGACTCGGTAACTCCCCAAGACGTCTGCGAACAAACATCCTCATTCTGCTGCGACGACAAGCCAGTCCTTGGGCAATCCCTCTCTTCTTGTCTCCGCTCCGCAATTTTCCTCGCTGGTGTGGGAGACCTTGTAGTGCTTATTTGTTTGTTTCCACCAACGTCACTGTTCTAACACGTGGTAAACTTCACTGTAAAAAAAATCGCAGTATTACGGATACCAAAGTTTAGTAATACATATATTTAAAAAAAATCGTACACTTTGTGCTTTGTTTTTTTTACAAAACATTTTTCTAGAAAAACAAATTTTACTCCAGGATTCGTGTCATCGTATTTATTACGATAAAAAAACGTTTTTATTAACATATTTGGAAGTGTAGATGAAATTGCCCATTAATCAAGTATAAATTTATCAGCGTCCGGTTTATTTTGTCAGTACAGTATACGTACTTGTACTCACATACGTAAAAATACAAAAAAAAATTGTCAAAGGAAATAGCTACTACTAAGAAATTGCAAAAAAAAATATATATATATATAATATATTATGAAATTTATACTGTCAAGACCTCATTTAATCTACATTAGGCAACGTGTGTGATATTTCTATTCGTTCATAATTTTTTTGTATGCACGATTAAAAAGTCGAAGGTCGCAATTTAAATACTCCGCTGATACACTCATGATAGAAGCGTTTACTTGAAAAATTAAAAATGATCAAATACAAAATTATTTTAAAACTCACTTGTTCAGTAACAGCTATAAGCTACAAAACAATTTTTTTTGTTGGTAATATTACAAATCATCATGTGCATTGTTAATATAAATTTACTCAAATATTCAGTATAATTAACTGATGGTTGTGGTAAAAATACACATGCATACATAAGTAAATGTATGAATTATAGAGGAAACATACACCAACCACTTTAACTTTTTACTAAATCAAATACTGATTGAGTAAAAAAAACAACAAATGTAAGTGTAAAACCACACTCACGTTGGAGGAAACTCCGCTGCTACAAAAATTCTGAGAAATAATTACAAAATTTATTTTTTACAGGTGTGGCAAAAAATATCTTTAAAGATCTGAGACCTAGTTGTTACAATCTGTGTTTTGTCACTTGTCTCGAAGTAATCCGTTCTCAAAAGTAGTATCAGTGGTACACCTTCGCTCAAATTTCACTTGCAAAGTATCACATTATGTTTTATTTTACAAATATTGACGATTACATGAAGTTGTTTGCATACACCGTTTACAGAACAACGGTGGCGGAAGGATAAGTGGACTACATGTACTACGTTTGATAACTGTCTCATTTGAGATAAATTGCATTACTCAGACCATAAAAATGTTATCAAGCTCGCTACAGACCTATGTACGTGCAAACCCTGTAAGGGTTTAGAATGACTGCGTTCTGACGTTTGAATAATATGCACCAATAGTCCACAGTATTTTAATTTCTCCAGAAATTTAGAAAGTATACGAAACGTCTGGCATTTATGTTAAAAAAAACTATATCTCCTGTATATTTAACGAATTCTTAAATATAGAATGTTGGTTGGTAAGTTTCTCACATTTTTAAGTATTCTGGAGAACGTTCCTGAACGCTCAATAGAAGTTCTTTGATTATAATTTGTTCTTGAAATGGATCATATCAATATGGTAAATTTCCTGTATATTTCTCTTTTTCCTAAGCCAATGTAGGAGAGATTACATGGATTCACGGGAATTAAATTTCCCTAATGTATTGTTTAGTAACTAAGGTCGTATATTTATGATTTTACCAAAATCGATTTACTTTACATAATCTCGTTTATCTGAGAAGTTGTTTGTTTTGTTTCTTCAGTCCATAAGCTTTCAGTATCCAAATTATCAAAGGGTTTGGTATCTGCACTATGTGCACAGTTTATTAATTTAGTGTTAAAGAGAATAAGAAAAGTTTATACTTAAATTTGTGAAATTAATGACAGCCACAGTCAAAACATTCAAGACATATTAAAATGGAGAAGAATGCAAAACATTTCAAATTACTTAATTCATGTAGCACGCAAATAATTTATTGATTTAAAACGTTATAAAACCTTTTCAAACAAAGAACTATAAACTTTGAAATCTATAAAACATTCCTTTTTTGCCATTAGCAAATCGAGCCATTTTTTATATTTATTTAGATAACATATTTAGCCTTTGAGGAAATTACAGCATTAATAAATGTAAACGTCATACGAAATTAAACAAATCTGCTTTCGGATACACCCGTGTTCTAAGATGTAGTAATCACAGAAGATTTGGAAAATATAACTGCCACAATCTTAGGGACAGGTTAATTTGCAGGACCCAAGTGTCTATAGATTAGCCGCAAAAGCCTGTGATCTTAATTGAATGTTCATCAAACCACTACCTTAATCTGTTCGATGACTTGCGAAACGCAAGGAATCTAACTTGACCATCATAAAAAAAATAAAAGACATTAGTGAATAAATTTTTGCCACCTCATGCCACGGACGTTTTAATTGAAACTTCAAAGGCAGGGCTATATATATATTATGCATTGGTACTTCAAAAGATAGGAGCAGTCGTAAAAATAAATTAACTTCCTGCAGTATCATAACCATTAAGGAGAGAGGGTACAAAATGTATCAAGGTAATCATAAAAGCACCAAATGAAGTGAACCAATAACTGATTAAAAAAACTGTTCACTAAAATATTTTAATCTTTTATAGAAACAATTTTGGAAGTTGAATGAAAGACGTTAGTGTAGATGCTAGTGTTTTAATACTATATTAATGATATAATGTACTTAAATAGTTGCTTTTGCTTTAGGTAGCCATTATAATTTTTGCCTGAGAAATATCTGCAGATTTTAAGCTGTGTGTTTATTAGCAGTTTGTTTCCATTTAAAATGTTGCACAAGTTTTATACATATCTACGTCTTAATTCGGATAAATTTTGAATCAATTTCAGCAATTTAATACGATCTTGATGTCCATCTTACACGATGCAAGTCAGTTACACAGCTACGAAAAGTAATGCGCAATTTAAGAGTGTGTTCGGAAAACAAGGTCTAAGCTAGAGAGAGAGAGAGAGAGAGAGAGAGAGAGAGAGAGAGAGAGAGAGAGAGAGATAAACATGTAGCGTATTTCATATCAAGACACATCTTGAAAGGAAACTCACCAAATTAAACTCGCTAGATTATTCTGAAAGCATGTGCGCAGCTTCTTTGCACATTTAAAAACATTCAGTAGTGTACTGCGTAAAACTGCACAAACTTTCTCGACTGAAGGATTATCAGAGATAATCAAATTGTTAAGTCACCACGCTGTCTCGATTTGATATCCATAGATTTCTGGCGTTACCTCCAAAATGTAATGCGCAAACTAAAGAAGATGTGTTCAAGGACACACATCACAGATATTGGGATCAAGGTTGTGAACGATCAAGAGGGTAATAGGGTCGACCCCGCATTAATTATCAAGTGTGAAACGCAGCGAATCGTTTCCGGATGGGTTATAAAGAAACACTTCCGTTTCCCCCAACTGTTCATTCACATAATTATGAATATTCCAGTTATTCCAAAAAAGCTAAAAGTTTTACACAGCAGTAACTATCTACATTGCCCGCATTTAGCGAGCTGCATTTAGATTTTGTACAAAATCGTCCCGTTAAGCAAACATATGTGGTAGATTGAACCAAAAATCTGCAACCAAACCCCTCCCATTGATATAGGAACAACTATAAGCTCGTTTAACGGTAGTGTAAACGTTTTACTGTTCATGAAAAATCAGGCAATGTTATAAACAATGTTTAGAATGCTAAGAATACACGTCGCTTTTTTGTCGGAAATGAAGTTTAGTAACCTTGCAAATATATTACGAAACTGTTATGTTTAAACATTTATGTTCGTTTACCTCAGTGAAGCCACACGTAGTAAAGTTTTTCATTACATGTTTCATCTTTCTTCCCTGTAATAAAATATAATAATGACAGAGGTTATGTAATGGTTAGAAAATAAAAGATAAAGCATATGGTTTAAAAACCTTCCACTGAGTAGGAAAATATGTAGGGTATATATTTTCTCAAATAAAATAAATTAAAATATGTTATTTATTAAATTACATGTAATAACTTGTCCCTATTGATACTTCAATTTTAGGCATTAAGTAAACAATTTCAAAAAGGACTGTCTAAATAGCTGAAAAGATATTGAGTAACGAGGATAAAAATTATTTCAGACGGATGCACACAAATGAAAAAGAAATACCTACCTACTACCCGTAAATTAAAAAAAACTTTTGGAAAATTTAAAAATTAAACCACTAAAAAGTGTAACATTAACACATTCAGTTCATAGTGTATTATTACACTTTTCAACGAGTAATTCGGGAAAACACATACAGTTTGTGTACTTTTACACATTCCTTGTGATAAGTTACCACTATGTCATGTAATTTTACATCAAATGTAGGTTTATATTATTAAAACTCAACTTTGTTGTATAAATAAACAGTTTTCGTGTAAATTAACAATTATTCACATAGTGTTTCACCCACAATATCTTTGTAAAAGTACACTAACATGAACACAACGTGTTGTTATAATAATAGACCAACATGGTTTATGTAATTTTAAACAAACAGTGCGTATTTAAACATTATTAACAAGTGTAAATTACCTCAATTTTATTCCGGTATGCGTATCGGGAAAAATTTCTTGTGCAATTTTCACACTACATTGTGCAATTTTACAACAAATATAGGTATATGATTTTCTTCAATAAAACATTGCTGAAAAAATTAGTTTATGTGTAAATCCACGATTCTTCTGATGATTTTACATCCAAAATACTCTTGTGAAATTACAATTACATGAAGAAAAATAACATTTTGTATTTTAATAATACACGGACTTGGTGGTTGTAGATTTACACAAGTAATATGCATTTTAAAACGCTATCAAGAAGTCTTAAAGTTATTTTTCACCTTTGAAGTAGGTGAATTGTTACACGTAAGTATATGTGTATGTTATAAAAACACATTGTTTAATTCTATATGCAGTGTAGCCAAGATTATTAAACACACTAAAAATCATAACTTAAAAACCATCGACTATATGTATTTTTACTCAAATGTAGGTGTGAAATGAAAAATTGTTGCTATGAATAATGATAACATTACTACACCGACATTCGGTAAAAATACGGTTGCAATTTAATTAATACTTTACACGTTTTATCATGTAAAATTACTCTTTAGTCAGTGCTAGATTTCTGGTCCATTATTGGAATAAAATGACACGGAACCTAGTGAAAGATTACTTTGACAAGAGATGGAAAAGCCAAAACTAAAGGAAGTGACACTAGCGCTCCTGACATATATAAATGAAAAATATTGCGAGTGGAACTAAAGTGATTACAGAAGCAGTCAACTGACCACTTTCCCCACCCCCCAAGTGGCACCCCCCACCCGGGGTAATCAAAATGTCTTCATTCAGTACCTATCTATAATTTAAACTAATATTCTCAGTGTGGTTCCCTTATTTAATGCAATAATTCCCAGCTTTAATGCAGCCTGATGGTGTCGGCCTCCGTAGTGCAGTCGGCATCGCTCCTGGCTACGGTCCGGGGGGGATCTGGGTTCGGATCCCGTGTAAGACATGGATGTAATTTGTGTTGTCCTAATAGTCTCCTTGGCGCTAAACCATACACCAAAAACTACAAATACAATTTCACAACGACGCGGGGTTACATGAAAAAAAAAAAAACAACCTTAAGAGGGGTAAGATGAATAGCTAGAGACCTGTAAAATTTGCGATTTCAAATCCCTAAAGGATAGACTCCATGATCCTCTATGCACTCGTGAAAATTACATCTGCTGATTGGTTACCGACTCGTAACACCTGTTGACTGGAATGATCGCGATTCGCTAATTCTTCTGTTTAAGATTTTTCATTGGCACAGAGTCCTTCAGATAAACTGTGGCCCAATCACTGAAGCAAAATAATGTCAAAAGTATTTGTACTCTATCCTATCGCGAAATGAATCCGCGAATTTTATAGGTCTCTATGAATGGCACATAGGTGACTGTCGAACTTGCCAGTGTGCCAACCATCTTAAAAAAAAATTAAAAAAATTGTAAATGTAGTTACTTTCGGAGCACGGCCGCACTCGGGATTTTATAAAGGTATCACAAGCCACACTTGCTTAAACTAGTGGCTAACACACGGAATCATCAACAGTGTCATACAAAGTGTAAAATTAATTTAAAATTTAATTTCGATGAACGGCAGGAACACACATGGACCTGCGTAAATTTACATGTTACACATTATTGCACTACATGATAACACAGACCATGTATGTGTAAACTTACATTTAAGTTAGTAAAATTACTCATCCAAACTGTATAAAATTACGCATAAGTACAGTGTATATGTGATATTTTAAAAATACTAAATGGTTGAATTATCTATAAGTGATGTGTAAAATTACACCGACTTTGTGTTGGCGTTGTTACACAACATATATGTGTACTAATACAAACCTATGAAAGGTAAAAAAGCTCTTGCAAGTGTGGGGTAAAAATACACTTACACCAGTGGTGATACAGCTGCCACATGATGAAGTGTTAAATTACACACTCTTTTTTTTACAGTGTGCGTGGAAACTCTCGCTCTCCCGGTTAGTTCTCTATTCCATTGGGAGATATTCACGGGAAGCCTAAGTAGTACATAAAGTTCTGTCCCTGCCCGAACACGCCAAAATATTCACCTTCGGCCAACCTCGGGTTTATTTATATATATATTTATATTTATCTGTTTATTTTAATGTAGGTATACTAACCTAACTAACCGTCCATAGTGTTTTAAAGTGTTTTAATGTAGCTAACCTAACCGACCACTTTTAATATTTGAATTCATTTTTCCTGCGCAAAAATAAAACAAATCCCGAGGTTGGCCGAAGGTGAATATTCGGGCGTGTTCGGGCAGGGACAGAACTTGATGGACATGTTAGGCTTCTCGATATTCACTGCGGGAAGGCGGTGCTGGAGCGCAGTGTTGCCAGATCGCTGTTTGCTCGTCGGCACACGCGACGCAGGAAGCGGCGGCGAAGGTTTCGCAACCACGACAATGGTCCACATTTGCCGCTGCCTTGGGGACTTCCTCATTGCATTGTGTCCGCGGCGGCCGTGATCGCTGATTGGCGCGCAGAGAGGCCCCGCGCGAGGGGAGTACCTGCTGCCAACTTGCCGCAGCTGGTTTCGTCCGTCCGTCGCAGTTGGCAGTCCGCTGCACTGCATGCGGACTCTTTTAAACAGGCAGTGTCCTTAATTATTTTTCTTCTATTGTTTAGTGTGTTTGCACATAATTTTAAATAAATTTATAGTAAAATCACATCTAGCTGTTTATATAAGGCTTTTCTACTAAATCAAGTCCTTGTTTGCTGGTTTTTATGAACATAAAGGTAAAATTTTATGTCAGTCCTATTAACTTTAGGGTTTTTCTAAGACCATAGGAAACTGTATTTGTCAGGGTTTTGGAAAAATCTAATTTATATTTATTCATGAATGGTATATTAAAAATATAGTTTTAAGACGAAGGCCAGATACAAAAAGGTAATTCAAAGTGTATACCACATGATTGCATGCTTTCGGTACGTGTTAAGACGGACATATGTTTTCCAAATATTTCATAAAAAATCCTTAAATAACGACTTGTTAAATAGAAAAAGCCCTTTGTAAACAATGAATTGTTATGAATTTATTTAAAATCATGTAAAAAGCACGAAATATAAGTTGTCAATTAATTTTGTCCTTTCTTTTTGCATACCTTTTTATATTTACGCGCTTTTCCTAATAACTGATCACGGAAGCTCTTTAGTATTTGTTGTATTGTCACATATTTAGTCACTAAGTATTTATTAAACTTTACTTGCGAGCTGATAAACGTAGTGCAGTGATATTAACCATAAACATTTGCATGACTGTTGTTTTATCTATATTAGATAATTTAAAAAAAACATTTAGCAAACATAAAATGAAAAAGAGCTATCGTAGTAAATAAACAGGTAAATCATTTAAATTGTAATAAGGCAAGAAAATGAAATAAACAATATGACGTGTGATATTCGTCATTTTTGAGAAAAGCTCACGACATATTATTTATCCAGAAAGTCTAGAGCTTATATTATAACACCAGCAAGCTGAAAAAATGAACTTACAGTGGGTCTACCCAAATCAAAATAAATGTCAGGTTATGTTAAACTTACAACACAATAACTTTGCAAATTTGAGTTTTTTTACTATAAATAACGCAACAAATAAAATTTTAAATTGATAAGTAGCAAAGTTCCATTAGGTAATTACTACGATACAACTATTTAAGTATCAAAACGTTGCCGTCAAAAAAGACATCAATGTAGTTTAAAACCCCAAAACAATTAAAACAATGAATACTTGTATGAACACGATAATAAAACACATTCCTCCACGTTCATTCACCACAAAATCTTGATTTAATTATATTATATTTATTGCTACAAAAATAACACTTATCTGAAATTCGATGCACGTTAATACTGTGTTTTAACAGCAGTGGTAATATTTTCTTATCTCTTTCAAATTCAACCCTAAAACCAAACTCTATTATTAGTGGAATTAATACATGTTATAAATGAAATAAACGAACAGGAATATTGCTTATAAGATTTCGCAAAATACAAATAACTTGGAAGAAATTTTAAAAAAATATATTAACGGAAAATTTCTTTAGTCCGATTACTTAGAGCTGAAAATTCAAAGTGTACTCTGTTTACCCGTGAAATTGTATTTTCTAATTGGTTTATATTTTTATACTATAAAAATGTTCTTAATTAACAATATTCTTAAGCCTAGTAATATTATGCTGCTACTGTGTTAATATAATCTCAGAGAGTTATTCCACATAATGTATGAAATAAAGCAATACTCAAACATAATTAATATATTATTTTATTTTCTACTTCCGTTCTCAAAGCTCCACCTGGCTTACAAACTTTACCGGTGAATGGGAAAGTATCGGTTTCCGACCGAATGAGAGCAGACAGTATTGTTAAAACTTTATAAATAGTAACGCTTAACGAATAATATAAAATTAAAATTGCTTTGAAAAGTTGTGTTCAAGGATAGGTCCTTGTGCTGAGAAGAAACAAATGATATAGTTAAGTATCTGGTAAGTCAATATTAAAAACGTAGAAGTAAGCACTCATTTGCCACGCAGAAACTTCCATGGAAGGTTTACGAATAAAACTCTTTTGTCAGTTCTCCTACATAACTCTATTCAGTTTTCCTTTATCCGATTTTAAGAAAGACTCTAGCCTTCCCATTGCGTAAATAAAGGTTGACTTTACAGTAAATGCTTTTAATTTTTCCTTTTTTGACGTTACAACGTCTAATAAATCGAAGAACGCGGGCTACACGCACGAAAAAGTGTCCCGTTACGTTGTGTCTCGTTACGCTCATTGTACGCTTGCGCCGCATCTATCTCTCTTCCACTCGATTGGAACAACAATAGATTTGACTTTTTCGAGGCACATTAAACTTGAAACACTCCCATTCGTTTCCTACTTTTCCTATCATCGTTCTACCCTTAACAGAATAACACAGATTGGAAGAAGTTAAATAGCAAACATGTATAAAAGTTATAGTCAAAATAATCTCTTCGTTAAAGTAATAAACATATTTGAATTAATGAGTGCAAATAAAAGTAAATTTATCAATTAAATTGAAGATTTAATTTCACTGTTTCTTTGTATCCATACAAAATAGTGATAATTCAATAAAAATGATTCAATTTTATTCTTAAAGTATGCAATCATTTTATTAATTTTTGTTATGACGTTGTCACGTTAAACTATCGTCCGTAAACCGACTTTACAGACAACCAATTTTTTATATAAAAATATTGAAGGGTGCCATACAAGAGTGTTCCTCGACATTAGAGCAAAGCGTGACTGTACTGCTTATTCGTGAATCAGGCCATTTACGTCGTGTTGAGGTCGTCTCCCGATCAAGAGAGCGAGTTTTAATGTCACGGCCTTCGCGGGCGGATCTTGTAAAGTTTAGCTTCTATGTATGGCCTTCCCGATCACCTCCGAGGCAGCCTGTGAGGAAATACTGAAACAACCCTGAGACTTCATAGCATGTCCTTGCATCGTTATAGTTGAAACATCTTGAATGGCGATGAATGGTAGCCGGATAGGTTCCTAACTGTATTCGTCCACGAACAGCGGGGAGATTATGAACACTCACGTTGCGATATCACGCGGTGAAGAACGCAAGTCATGGGGATTACGCAGGGGGAAAAAAACAAGCTGAGTAAAAACAGTACATTTGGTAAACACCGTGACGTTTTATAACGTACCTACATTTCGGATGGTATTTATCACACCGATACTATGTTATATTCCACGTGTTTATCAGTTGTTATTTAAAGCATATATATTTTACCAATAAACGTTAACTCTATTTAATATTAAATAGTGTGGAGATTCAGTTGTACGATTTTATTTTTACATATTTAAGTTAGATTCATCGTAAAGAAACTTAACGTAAAACACGATTTAGGGTTAAGAACACTTTCTATAGTAATTTTACTATGTAAATCAATAATTTCATTTTGTTACTTTAATTCGCATCGTTAGCAACAATGATGGCACGATAATTTCTACTGCAGCTTTAATTTAAATAATCACGAAGCAAATCAGCTAAAACTGGAAATGCTCGAGACAAAAATTAGTAAAGAAGTAAAATTAAGTATTACATTTATCAGTGAACGAAAGTGTCATATTTAACCGAAAGTTTATCTTTGACTTAACTACATACTGTTAGCTACAGGTCTCGCAGATTATGATGAAAATCACCCTCAAGCATGTTGGTAAGTAGTCATCTACAGTTGTACGTTTCTCGGTATTACGTGGCGATACCGCAATTCTCCGCGAGTGTTCACAATCAGACCACAGGGGTACATGCGTCCATGGTTAAGCCCACTGCCCACGGAACGAAATTCCTTAACGATATCGTATGCATTGCACCTTGCGTGCAGCTGTATGGCTCAACCACTCTAAATGTCGTTCTTTATCAGCAGCGCCATTGGCTAAGCTACGAGTTTCCCCTTGACTGAAATGGCTTTGTTGTCTCGTCGCGTTTCCATACTGTATTTTGAGATTTTAAAATTATAAAATGTATAACGTAAGTATAAAGTATGACTTCTATGTTTCAGACTTATTTTTAACTACTCTGCTTCAAATAACGACGTAACTCATTTATTTAAACTTATCAGCAAAAATAGAGCACTCATGCAAGATGTAATAATTATTAATAAAAAATAATTAAAAGAAACCTGCAATACAACATCTATATATAATAGTTAAATTTCCCCCATTTACATGAAGTTTCTGGTGGGAGGTAACTATACTCAAACTCATTGGCTAGTTAGGTTTTACCATGAATCTCATAGCTATAGATTTTCTAGAGTTCATTCAGGTAAGTTAGTCATAGCGCCAATCGCTGTCATGTCCAACCAATCCATAAACAAAGCTCACGATGCAGGCTTTACTTACTGCGTGGTTTAAAAACAACAATATAAGTAATATAATCTTTGGCCTGAAACGAACTTAGGTCCACATATAACCAAAGCCAATACCACAGATACACTATTTCATTTAACTATTAGGTAAGGAAAAAAAAAATTATTGGATTTTGAATAGAAATGCCACGCGTTGTTATTGCCAAATCTCTTGGAGATTCGAAATTTCCAAAATTCATGGTGCAGGGCACCATTATTCCGCGGATACATTCGTTACCAAAGTATACTTAAAATTTAAGCACACGTGGGTACTTCTGTTATTTATACCCACTCTGGACAATACTGAGCCATTATTAAAAAAGGGGGGTGGGAAATTATTGGTAACCCTGTTCAAATGATAGACTTGGTAATGGACAATTATCAAAATTAAGTTTGCTTTATTATTTACCTGTATGCTGTAAGAGTTGAGTATAGCTTGATACTAGAAGAAGCCTCGAAATATTCATGGTCATAGGCATTACACTACACGAAAAACTTTAGACGACCTGGAGTCAATATTTTTATAATAGTCTGTACAGAGCCGAGCCATCACGATAAGCCGTGAAGTTCCAAGATAAAACGAGTGAACAATTAATAAATCAATCTCCAAAACATTTTGCTAGAATGGTATGCATAATTATATAAAAATATCGCTGGGAGGTACCAAATATTTTTTTTTCCGTTAACATTTACTCCAAGTTAATATATTTTGGTACTGGAATGTTTGTTTTCATACACAGATAATATAGGGCGTTTTTGACAAATCTACTGTGGTCAGTTATGAAGCGCAGAAAACAATTAATACAACTGTAGCGCTATATTAGAATATTTTAATGAAATTAAGCCAAATTTGCAGAAACATATGATTATTTAAATATTTCTTGAAATATTAAAATAATGGGCTGGTTGTTGACAGGGGATATATAAATCAGGGGTTCCAAACCATTACAAACCATTGCTAAACGATTTTTATTCATGACAGGAAGCATTCGTAGATGGGTTTTAAGATGTGCTAATATGTGTAGTTGGAAGGAATGAGATTATGCATATTTTTGTTATAGTCATATTAGTTGTAAAACACAAAACAAAAGTATCAGTACGTAAGACGAAAAACAAGAACAAAAAAAATGAACTCACTTCACTTGGTAGGCCAAGGTGAAACCAGTGTACCAAGTTTGGTTTCGGACCATTAATTCAGAAGAGAAAGTCTGTTCAATCATGCTAAATATGAACATACCCAAAACTCAGCATGCAAATCATAAGACCTTGCAGTTAATTCTAGAAACTAAAATTACTGGTACCGGAATTATATGAAGTGCTTATCCAAAATAGTTCTTTAAAAATAATTTAGGTGAAGTTATTTATCTTCCACAAGTTTTTGTATAGTTTAATGTTTCAGGGGCATCTGGTTTGATAAAAGTAATTATGTTATTTTTTAAAGAGATATCCCTACTAAGGTTATACATCCGAAAGTGTGTTTGTTGGTTTGTCCATTCACGCTGCAGCGGTTCAATGGATCGTTTTTCATAGAAATAGTTTATGGGCCGGTGAGTGAGATAGGCCAATTTTTATAGAAGAAAAAATGCACATTTCCTGTGGGATGGATCTTGAGCGTAATTCTGTAATTACCTATTCCTGCCAAAAGGCTTAGACAAATGCAAACAGTAAGTTATCTCTATGTCCGCCACACAGTCGTATAGTAAGGTCTGGCCACTTCTTATCCTTCTCCTTAGCGAGACCCATCCGCTTAGTGAACCTCGTAGCGGCTAGCGAACTAATGGAAATAATAAGAGTTTAATTTTGAACTTCCTCAATAGATGGCGTTGCCTTTAATTTGAAACGCGCTATCGATTGGTACGTCCGTCACGTATTGCCTAGGGGTTACCTACTTTCCCACGAATTGGAGCTGAAAGTTGGTTTCCCGGTTTTGCTGATATGTAACTTTAATGCACCGAGGTTGGGAAATGGTACCAGGTTATGCATCACAGTGCTTGGGAGAAAAATATTCTGTTATACTCATTCCAATAATTCCAGATACTTCACCATTAAAATTTATAAGGCTGCAATTCTTGCTAAAGTTAGCATTTGCAATGACAATAATTCCTAGTGCTAACATTGAAAGTGGCTGGAATTCATTTGGGCACTCCATGCTTCTGACATGGAAAGCTCTTTGTTGGTTGTTCAAGAGTACCGATTGCCCAAAACTTACACCCACTGGTGGAAAATAATAAATCAAGTAACGTTGTCTGCAGAAATATATTTCATTAAATTAAGAGTGATAAAAAATATAAATTACGTAACTCTACCACGTCAATGAAGTGCAAAAATGCAGTACAAATCACTCTCATCTAAATTTATTATATAATTTATTTTCCCACTTTATTCATTCCCCTCTGGATCCAATCCTGTAGGCCACACCGACTAAGTAGCGTGTAAAAGCATGTTATAATATCAGAGAGGTACTAAATATATACAAAATAATAGACAAAGGTATACGAATAACTACTTTAAAATTATCGTTCTTAAACGGTTTTGTTGTGAATTAAATTATGTACCAGACATTTATTGTATATTTCTTTAGAAAAAATGTGTTTGGAATCAATCACATGCTTTCTTTCTTAGTGGTAAGATATCAGCAATACCATGAAATTGCGTGAGAAATGCCGTGTGTTATTGGCTATGGTCTTATAAATAATGCAAGAAAATCTCAGTAACACGGAAAAATTACTGAGAAAGAGGTTTCCGGCCTAATTGTGAGTACAAACACAAAGTTTTCGCATTCTATTATTAAAGCATGCTAAAGCTGAAACATGTATTCGATTCTTTCTTCAGTGGGATTTGCCTGTCGATTGTGCAAATGGTAAAATTTTTGTACCGTACCTGCAGAATCACATTTGGCGGATTTGAACAGCAATATTACGTCGAAGAGATAAGGCAACCTATGAAGCTGTCCAGCTACAGAGAATTTACAGGACTGTGAAAGCTAAACGTTTAGGAAAATACTTCGAGAAATGTAGTTATATAGTTGTTTAAAAAGACAATATTGTTTTAAACCTGCAAAATTCGCGTTGTTATTAGCCACAGGCTTGGTTGGAAATATTTCTACTTTAAATGACTATATGCATTGGCTTACAGGTATCTTAACACTTTCTGAAGGACTAGAAGTTAATGACAAATACCTAAAAATACCGAATCATGCGTAGCCAGAAGCGAAAGTTAATTGTGGCAGTAATCAATCAACATCTTGGACTGATCCTGATTACTCATAAGTTTGAGGATTCAAACATACACTGTCATTTAATTTGTTAATGGAACATTAATATTCATGTTAAATTACAGATATTTGTAAATTTGTTTATTTACAAGAAAACAACTATAGAATTACAAAGGCATTTATGCTTTGTGTTGTCCCAGTACCTACAATAGTTAAAGTTATTTGCAAAACTGTTTCCTGAATAGCTTTCAGTATCACTTGCACCTATTAATAATCATTATAAATCGAATTAAAGTCAAATGATTCAATATTCAACTATATTTTCCGTAGTTTAAAAAATTATTCTTCAATAAAACTTTTATTAAAATGTAAATAATGTGACCATTTTCGTAAGAATTCTGTTTCATCTCAAAAAACATATTTCATATATGCAAAAATTACCATAGCCATGTGGATGTTACAATTTTTTTTCTAGTATCTAGTATTACATCCTATTTCTTGGCAACTGGTTTCCAAAGGAATCTTTTGTAAAAGTAGAGATAATGTTTTCCTTGTGACTAGGGACCGGAAAAATTCGCGGATTAAATGACCTCTAGGATAGCCTCCATTTTCCTCTGCACATCTCAAGTAAACACGCGTGTTCATTGGGTACTAAATTGTGAGGCGTCTCCACTGGGTAACTTGTGATTCGACGCTTCTATGGTCGATAGTCTTTCATTGGCCCAGAGAGCTCCAGTTAAAATGCGAGCCAATAGCAGAACCAGCAGGATTTTACACAAGTTTGAATTTCAGCCTATCACGAAATGAATCCGCGAATTTTTCCGGTCTCTACTAATAACGTAGTTTACTTAAAGGATTAATAGAGCAGAATCATTTCCAATTGTGTGAGTCAAGTAGAGAGCAAGACTATTTCAACGAACACAGAGAAAAAATAACAACTCATAAGTAGAGACCGGAAAAATTCGCGAATTCATTCGGCAATAGGCTAGAATTCAAATACATATAACTTTTAGATGATTTGGCTATTGGCTTACTGTCATCTGGACGAATCTCAAGCAATTATAAACCCTCAATCAAAGAAGGATCGAATCACAAACAGACCAGCTGAGACGACTTACAAGTCAGCAGCCAATGAACTTGCGTCATTTGCCCAAGTGTACAGAGGAATGTGCAGTCTATCCTGAAGGCCATCGACACTGCGAATTTTTCCGGTCTCTATTCATAAGGTTTGAACAAATTGTTATTGAACCCTAAAAAACTGTAAAATTTTCCCGCGAACATTCCCCTCCAATAAATCGCTAGAAGTTAGACTCTTTCGCGGTTATACAATATCTGGGATGGACTATACAGTACTTAGTATTTTAGGTAAATGCTAATCGTTTATTGGGTGCTCACATGAGAAAAATATGGACTAGGTTGAGAGTTCCTCACTGGTTCACAGTTCATCACAAAATTGCTGGGTCAGTAGTAGAAAGATAACAAAAAAGAAAATGTTTGAATTTGACACTAACACATTATTGAAATAGTACAAAAATCTACTGCTCGAAACAGAATATTCCTTAACTTCAACATAACCAGGTTAACATCATATTAAGGTGGAAGCAATTAAATGAAATAAAGGTAGTTCCAAGACTTTCAAGTTTCAAGCCATTATTTTATATTTTCGTTAAACATAGTTAATAAGTAGTGTAGAAAGTTAATTTCATGGACTGTAAACTTGTAATTGTTTTTGGCGCCTTTATTTTAACACACGCACACATATACTTATATACTTCCTTTTGCATAATTATCTGTCAAAGTTAATTTTCCAACGTTTTTGTGACGTAAAAGTAATCAGAATTAAGAAGAATACATAACTTTTTATTTTGAATACACGCTATTTGGCTTCTTTGTAATGTGGTTGGAATTTCTTTCAGAAAAGCTTTTGTTATGAATTGTACCTAGATATAATTGTTAAACGGTTTATCGAATGCAATGGACTATTGTTATTACAGTAAGATTTTATTTCAAATGAATATATTTTATTTTTTATGAAAATTTTAAATTTTTACGTAATCTTATAGCTACGTAAAAGTCACCAGGCTGGACGCAATGTTAAATTTTCATGCTTATGGAGGGATGCTGAAAAATAGCATCTAAAAACGGGTTTTTAAAATGTTCAACTAACGGTGAACCATCTATAAGTCTCAAGCGAACACGCCGCAATGAAGCCTCAAGCCGGTTCAGTATCACGGGAAGATGTTTTCCGGTCGGTTAGTAGGAGCGCGCCCGCGGGTCGATATTCTCCTCACGGACTGCGGCATGCGGGCGCAGCGGGAGCGCAATAAGCACGGCCGGCCAGACGCGTGTGACGTCACGCGCCCGCCCGCACCGCTGCGTCCAACTCCCGTTCGGGCGCTGCCGAGAAGCACGGGAACAATGGTTCGAGTTGTCACCGCACCGGGTCGAACATGGCGTGGCTGATACGCCGAAACTTTACTATGCAGAGTGAGTCTGAATTTGACCGAACAAACATCAGGTGCAGGTATACCCCGAAGCTGAAAACATCTATACGTAGAGACCGGAAAAATTCGCGGATTCATTTCGCGATAGGCTGGAATTCAAATAGTTATACCTCAGTGCGGCCTCTGCTATTGGCTCACAACTCACCTGGATGACTCTGGGTCAATGAGATAAACTCAACAAAAGCAGCATCAAATCACAGACTGCTACATTGGGACGTCTCACAAGACAGCAGCCAATGAGTGGGTGACATTTGAATGAGTGTACGTAGAACTATGGAGTTCATGCTAGAGGTCATTGAACCCGCGAATTTTTCAGGTCCCTATCTATACGACTTATGGTTAGAGACCAGAAAAATTCGTGGATTCGATGGCCTTCAGGATAGACTGCACATTCCTCTGTACACTTGGGCAAATGACGCAAGTTCATTGGCTGCTGACTTGTAAGTCGTCTCAGCTGGTCTGTTTGTGATTCGATCCTTCTTTGATTGAGGGTTTATAATTGGTTGAGATTCGTCCAGACGAACAGTAAGCCAATAGCCAAATCATCTAAAAGTTATATGTATTTGAATTCTAGCCTATTGCCGAATGAATTCGCGAATTTTTCCGGTCTCTACTTATGGACTTATGGTCTAAAAAAAGCTTCCCCAAAGCTGGTATACGACTTTGAAGTTGCGACTGAGCAATATATATATTTTTTTAAAATAAAACAAGTATTTAAGTTAGAACACTGGGCATTTGGATTATGTTTATTGTAAACAGTTCTACAATCACCGGGAATATAGTCGCTGTACCAAAATAATTTCATTGAAATAATTTGGAGGTGAAACCTTTATTTTTTACATTTTTAATGCAACAGCGACAAAATTCGCGATGGTTTTAGAACTTTATTCAATTTAACACAATCCAGGCGCTCAGTGTTCTATCTTAAATAATTTTTCTATTATTTACAATAAAAATGTTGTTCAACCTTAACATATAAGACTTATACTAGAGTTCTGAAGCACTTCAGATTGTATGGAGTAAATATGTTTTCAACTTATTTTGTCGTGATGTACATGGTGCCGAATATGGATGGTCGAATTCAGACTCACTCTTTATATCCAAATTTAACACAAAGACTTCTGATAATAATTACGGATGTTAAATATGGTGGGCGTAACGAAAATTGCAACGGTGACGTAATATTCAAAATTACGTAAAGTTATAGAAACAAAATGGCGGAATTTATAATAGCGGAAAGTTCTAGAAAATAAAATGGCGGATACAAAATGGCCTCCGGGGTCAAAGTCAAAGTTATCCAAGATGGCCACCATGACGTCAGATGGCGGTCGGCTTTGGCTCCGCACCCGGAACCCAGTCTTAGAACATACATTTGTACACTGCTTCCGTGTTTTTTAAAGATAGAGGATCCGGAAACATTTTTAAGTAATAAAAAAATTAATTAGTTAAATTTTTAATAAAAGTGTTTCCACATTTTTATAACCATGACGTCACGTCCGCTATCTTGGAAATTCGTAATTATTTAGCCAGAAATTCAGCCAAAAATTTTAATTTAATAAAATAATTTAAATATTATTTTAATAAATTTCAATCAAAAAAAGTACTTACGTCATGGAGTTTGGAGTCCTTGGTTCGAACTCGAGGAGAGCAAAACAATTATGGCGATGGAAGCTTCCTCCACGGAAGCCACCGAGAGGAGTAAGTGTACAAATATTACTTCTCGTATGAAGTTTCGCTGCGATGAGTGCCATGTTTATTTTACACGTATTGATAATTTGCGACATGCAAGAAACTGTAAAGGTTATGTCCGTGTGCCTGCTGTTGAACTACCTGCAGACATTATGACTTCTTGCTTTATATTGGAGACACGTATGCATACAAACCTAAAAACAAATGTTCAGCAACCAATTGTAATAATGCCTGGAAATAAATCCAAACCGAAGACTGCTTGGTGCATTACAGGTAAATTATAATGGATTCCACTTGGCGAAATATGTACTTCGTGGAACGTTGAAAGACTACCATTATCTAAGTACATTTAGTGAATAAAAATACATTTTTGTACTTTTCTTGATGATATCAAGCAGAACATAATCAATCAGCTTACAGATGAAGCAGCAACGTAGGGATCTTTAAAATATAACTTGTGGCTGGACTGCGTATATGATAAATCGTATTTGTTCGAGGACCAAGTGAATAAGTGTGCATTTAAGACCACGAATACTCCCATTTACTACTCCGACGATGTGTAGCAGTCTGTTAAACACAGTATCGAGAAACTCTCTCCGGAAGAAAAAGACTATGTAGGAAAAGGATCTGACTGGTCTATTTTCTTCAGTAAACCCATTGGAGCTAAGACTTAGTCGGTTCAAGCCAAATCAGAACTGAAGTTATTTAGTTTGCTAATTTTAGCAAGCGTTCCTGTAGTTTTTGAGTAGGATTTATGTAATAATTTTTTATTTGTTATTTTATTCTTTTATTTCTTGAAAATGTTACTTTCATGGTAAACTGAAGTGATATTTCAATAAATTTGTATTTTTTGTTTTGACCAAGGATCGAACCGAGAAAGTATATGAATGGAATCATTCAAATTTCAATAAGTTATTATTTAATTAATTTTGGGATATTATCCCAATTTATAGCTTAATAAATACAGATTTACAAGTTTAAGGGCGCCCAGGCAATAAATGATTCCTGCACTCTACCAAGTAAAATTAACCTAACGTGGCGGTATTGCCATATATCAGATGAAAACATTATATGTGTTCCAAGATGGCGGCCTCAAGCAGAAGTAAACAAGATTGCGTGCGTGTCGTCACACTAGCTGGTAATATATCTACCTTGGCACTATTGGCGGGAGGTCAGTCTGTCGATGGCTTCTATAAAGGAAGGTTCCGTTGCCATTTTTTTAGCAGATTATATTCATAGATTGTATAACTACTGTTCATAATACCTCTATGGCAGTATATGAGTATGTGACAAATAAATACATAATTATAATACAGCTTTCAGCTCAAAATAGAGGCGCATTTATGGACAGTTCATATTTCATTTAGACCATTCTGTAAACTCTGTGTACTAATCACGCTTTAAGTATTTTGAATATTCCAAAAGGATCCATAAAACTATTTTACTAATTCCATGCAGACAAATTTTTCCAGTGTTGTATGCTAAACGCAGTTAGGACTTTTGTAGAATATCTTTATATTATTGACGAGAATTGCATGGCGTAATTTTTGACATTGACTTTGCTGTGCCGTTATTCTTTCACATAAAGAAGATTTTCTGTTTGTTTATGTGCTCTTCACACAAAACAACAGTTTTAATACGAGAGTGAAATTGTTTTCAATTTCAGCCATCAAACCAAGAGTAAGTAATGGCTTTGTCTATACGAAATTTTGTTGGTTGTCTACAATATTATAAACGTGGTGGTATCTTTTAAGTACTTTTCAAACTGAACGGTGTAGTCCATTACATTCATTAAATAATATTTACCTGAAAGGATTTAAAACACATATTATATTACTAAGTAGCCTTTATGTATGTACCTACATATGTTTTGCATAAATGACTGAAATCATTCTTTAAATACTTCCTAAAAACAAACCTTAACCCTATTGAGCTGTTTCAACAGCTAATATTTAACAGTTAGAAATTGAACCACGATATTTTATTCATACAACATGGCGACGAATATATTCAGGCCATCAATTTGTTTGTTTTTTATGGAATGTCGAACTTTGTGCTATCTTTACATTTCAATTTTAACGAAGGATTGTCAAACATTTTTTGTGAAATACTTCATTTCTCTTTTTATGGCTATAAAATATATCATAAATAATTAACAGGATAGTTGCACCATCATAAAGTTTAGTTCTGTCAAACAAATACGTTTGGTATGCCCTTTTATGTCTATGAAAGAGACTATATTCGTGTTTATGTTGCTACACGTGGGTTTTCCATCATTGTTACAAATTTACGTTCATCGACTTCTCTATTTTCACGCAATTACTCCTACCAGAAGTCTTATATCGAGAGTTGAGATATTTACACATAAAATGAAATATGCCCTTGAGCCCCTACCTTAAGAGTGTAGAACATTCTGAGGTGGACATCTCTGTGGTGTTATGGAAGAGAGGGTTAAGTCAAAAACATCACATTTTAAGAGAGGTGGAAGAAAGTCAAGGATTATTTGAAGGATATGCCTTTGGACACTTGATATGGTTTGTAGTTTTGTGTTACGTGTATAAAATATCAATAATTAATAATATAACGACTAATATTGGATCGTAAAAATAATATTAGACTTTCTTCCACCTTTCTTAAAATTTAATGTTTTTGACTTAACCCTCTCTTCCATAACACCACAGATTTGTGGTGCAGAGTGGAAAACCGACGGAACTCGCGAAACATTTCTGCGCGCAAAACATTGTTCCATCAGCTTGTTGCCTCAAGTCACGTTGTTTGGTTACCCATTATCGTTATCAGACAGCAGCTGTCTAAATGGTTAGCAGGTGCTGGCGTGTGCAGTACACTCGGCTTCGTAGCGATACTGTCCGTTTCTGTTTATTCTCTTCGCCAAATTCTCTTCGGAAATCTTCGTCGAAAATTTTGTTTAGGTTTTGTGTTTTGTCGGACTCTTGAGCTAGGATAATTATGCCTAAAACATTTAAAAAAAAAATTTAAAAAAAATTGAATCTTCTATATGTAAAAAGGAAATCACAAGTTTAATAACACAAAATATGCATAATTGTTTTGTCAAATATATAACATGTATATTAACTAAAGCATGTATTTATTTATTTGTCATTAATGTTGTTTATTGCGGCAAAACGCGTTTAACTGTGGAGTAAATTGTGTTGTGGATTTTTCGCGTATTTTGGTGTCATATACAGCAGTTTCGTGTCACTTCCAAAGTCCTTACACTAGAAAAATTTTTATTCAGCACAAAAAAAAACCTTCTTCTTGAGTTGATTTACTTGCTGTCTGTGTTAATCGTTTGATTGTTCTGGGGAGAAAGCGGTTAAAAGCTTTTTAAAATAAGCTTCAAAACATTAACGGGATTAAATTTGGAAAATTTTATTTGAAATCTTTAACTTGCAACCTGGTGAAAAGTTATGAATTACGAAGAAAGATAGACGGAACAAGCATTTACGCTAAAAAAAAAAAGTTCTAAATAAAAGCGGCTTTGGGTAAAAGTTTTTGTGCAAAGCAAATCATATCTCACGAATTTCGAAAAAAAATGTATAAATTCCCCTTCCCCTCTTCACACAGAATACTAGCACACGCGAGAGCCGCGTCAAATAGTGATTTATGGCGAGTTTTTACTTTGTTGTGATTTGCGGATCTGCCATGCGACTGGTTCGCGCGGAAAGCTACGTCGTGTCGGTCGCCGTCGGAGTGGAATGAAGCAAAAAAAAGAGCGTGAAAGGGAATAAAAAAAGCGTACAGGGGTGAAGGTAAGGCAGAAGGGGTGAAGCCTTCCAGGCCGATGCCGAACATTGAGAGCGAGAAGGTATAACAAAGGCATTCACACTCCGCTTTTGGATGAGTTTGTTTGAGGGGGGGGGGGGGGGGGGGGGGGTTCGAGACTCGGATGGCGAGGATGCCAGAAACTAGAAGGGAGAGGGTGATGAAGAGGGGTAATGAGGGAGGGGTAGTGAAATTAAAATACAGCATTGTTTCACAATTCCCGTAGCCCCGAAGCGCACTGATTTGCCAACGGGCAAACCTTCTGAACATTTGACATTTTTGTATCCCGTTATTGGGATTTCGTGCTGTCACTAGGATGACAGGTTGAATGTGTGTGTGTGTATATATATATATGGGAACTCATTTACGAAAATTTACCGCTTTAAAAAGGTGACGTTGAATTAAGAAACTCTAAAGTATGTTATTCTACAATAAGACAGTTTATTTCCTTATGTATTTAAACACGTGATCCTTAATGGAGAAAACTATTCACATTTTACCTTCAAACTATAATGTTGTACGTCTAAAGAGTGGGTATATCACTTAAATAAAAACGGTTAAAAGATATATGTATCAAGCTCATAGCATTATTTTAATGTAATTCACGGAAATTTGACGAGATTTTGGTTATCGTTTATAATAATTAACTTGGTATATCTTAAATAAATTACACATCGTAATACATCAAATTGGGAGGCAATGATAATTATGTTCGAACGCATCTAAATTGGTGTTGGATTACGATGGAAATGTTAAAGATATACTAGCTTCGTTTTCGTTTTCGAAGCTAATAGAAAATAAAAATTCCACTTGCCAGAATGAATGATACATACATCCGACTGTTATGTGCGACATAACAGCCAGGCGAAAAAAAAAAAATCATTCGACGAAACAGTTACGATGTCTGTGGAACTGCGTTATGTCCACGTCGTGCAGACAAGCAAAAGAGTAATGATTGTAGATGTCGGAAAGCATAAACTATAATATTAAGTAGTTTAAACTCCTTTACATAGGCGAAATTTGATCGCAAATTTGTAAATAGCTAATGTATTTTTTGTGTTTATTTAAGTGATTTTCGCTAATTCATAAGTGAATTTTAGATCTTTAAGGATACTGATTTCCAAGAAAGTAACTGCTTTTCAGCAGAATGTTAATTTTCTATTACTTTACTTATTAATACCACAGATGCAGTTTTAAAGTGTGAGGTTTTAAGGTGCTCAGAGCAGGTTCTTAAGGCTCGCACTCGAACGACACAATGATTTTTGTAATTTTTCATTAGCCTACTTTTATTTGAGGGTTATTCCTAAACTTTAACTCGATACCTCCCTAGTATTTGTTGTGCTGTTAAAAATACATTCAACATTTTTTTCACTTAGTATAATATAGTGGGTGTAAATTTTGGCGTAATTATTTGTAATTATTATCACTAGCAATAATTTTTACTTCAAGTTAATTTATGTTGAAAATATTTGTGACAGGACAACTAATGTAAAGGAAGTATTGAGTTTAAATTGTAAAAAAAAACCTATTTAATGAAAGTAGTAACAAAAAAAATGCATGTGAGATCAAGCTATAAATACTTGGAATAACATGTAAGTGGGTTATTTCATTTTTTAAAATTACTAATCGCTATTTTTGATGGCCTTTTCTCTAAATTTATTACGATAGCTGTGTTGAATTTTATTTTTCTACTCAAAATATTTTTACCTAACTCTATCTAATAATGTTGAAAGATCACGCAAGTGTTCATAGTTACAATCATTTGAGTGACCTTTTACAGATCGAAAAAATTTAATTTTATAAGTAATAGATAAGAATATATGAAAATAATAAATTTAATTCGGCACAGCCTATAAGCCCATGTAGATTTCAAAGGGCCTATTTCGTTTGAAACGTTTTGAATCGTCTGGAACATTTTGAGAAATTAATGTTCATAACATAGTTAATAATTTTCAATTCTAAAAAAGAGACCTAAAAACATTTTTTTTTCATATTCCATGCCACAAAAATGTTTCCAATGTTTTTTATATACTTCAATGCTTCCAACATTGGATAACTTAAAACGAATTGCATATTGTGTGCCTATAAAGATTGATTTGATTTTTTAAGACACTATATTTAATCACTTGCATTAAATTTGGTAGTGTGAAATTTTGTTTTATGACGTTTAGAATATTGTTTAGAAGGCTTACAATAAATTTAACGAATTTGATAGTCTATGTAGAAAGGAGGTTTTTATATTTTTATTTCAACACTTGTTTTCAACCCTGTGCAGTAATAGTTTCTCTCATCAAAAAATGTTTTCCACCAAAATGTTTATATGTTTCATTTTTTTTACAAAAATATATAACAAATTTGATTATACATTTACTAAAGGAGGTAAATATGAATATTTTTGTTCCTTTAACACTTACTATTTTCACTCCTTGCAGTAAGGTTTAGTCGTATCAAAATATGTTTTTGACCACAGTTTGCAAAAAAAAAAAATGTAAAAGTTTTAAAATTAAATTAAAATATAGGTTTCAATAATTCACATGGTACGGAAGTTATTATTTTTTTATTTCATTCCCTTTATAACTTTCTGCATTAATTGTTAGTCTTATTAAAAATGTTTTAACAAATATTGAGATAATATTATTAAAATTTTAAATATGTTTTAAAATTTTTCATACTGTTCTAAATAAAGGAGTAATACATTTTATGACATTTAACCTCTTTGGTTTTTTTCCCTTCGCAGCAGTGGTTGGTTGTATAAAAAAATTATTTCAGACAAAAGTTTCAGATAATATTTGAAAGGTTTACAAAGAAACCAGTATTAACAATCCAAACAGTTTTGATAGTGGGCTACCAAGGGAGTTATACATTTTTATGTCGTTCAACTTATTTTTTTACCCCTTGAAATAATTGTTTGAAGTATACAATTTTTAAATGAACATTGCAGATAATATTTTAGATATTTACAATAAATAATAACGAATGTGATAGTGACTATGATGCGAAATATATATATATTTTTTAAATTCATCTACTGTTTTTCAGATCTTTTGCAGTAATGATTCGTGTTATCAAAATTGTTATAACAAAAATCTTAGATAACATTTAAAATTTTTACAACAATCTAAACGGATTTGTTGGGTTTGCCTGCTAAGGAAGTTATTAATGGTTTTTTTCCCTTTAACTCTTATTTCTTCCACTTGCAGTTATGTTTGCTCGTATCAAATTTATTTTTAGAAAATGATTTTATAATACTTATCAATTAAAATAGCTCTATAGAGATGCGGAGTTTGTTATATTAAGGAGGTTATTATGTCTGTTTTTCAAAAAAGTCCCAAGTTATAACACTTTGGTTGGATTTACACATTACGTTATTTTATATATCAGTTTGGAAGATATTTATGAAATATTCCGGCAGTTATAGCCGTGTCCATAAAAACGTTATGTACATAATTTTGAATTGAGGATAGTTTTTTTGGTCTATGGACCCTGAAATGAAAAATTCTGTTAATATTTTTGGAAAATTGCACCATGATAACGGTTTAAATAAGTAGTATTTCTTCGAAATAAACACTAATTATTCGAATAAAAAATCTTGTGCCAAAATCTTTGACCCAAAAAGCACATGAATGAGAGATATCGAAATAAATTTACAGTAAAATCACTTAATTAAAGGAACAACTGACACGGAGTGTGTGACCTAGCCTTAGACTGGACTCCCAATGATTCGTCGCATCTGTCCGTCCCCTGTCCGTCCACCATACGTCAGTCCGTCAAGATATTGTACGATTCACAATGATTAGCAAGTCCGTCACAATGTTTTGCCACTTGAATGCTGCCAAGTAACTATTATGGCTTACACTTATGGAAAAAAAAACTATTTTTCAGAGGTTTACCAGTTTTATGATCATGTATACTGAGAACTTATAAATGACTAGCAGAACCCGGCAGGCTTCCTGGAATGGTTTTATTTATTTACCTATATAATCTCAAATTGAGTTTTTTTTTTTAAATCTAGAATCTCTAAAGCGTTTTAAATGGTATTCAATTTTAAGTTCGCTAACCAAATACTAATCACAATCGCGATCACTATTTGTTGTTACTGAGGATTAATAACAGTGAATTTTCACAGCTGCAATACCTGGCGTTGCCCGGGCAGAACACAGAGTGAAATATTGTCCGCGAGTTAAAGCAAAATGGATAGCGCTATATTATGACAGCGTGGTGGACATAAAGAAATTACACACAATTGCTGTTTGTATGTCTATGACCTATGATTTTCTGTTTACCCATGGCGATCGGTTGAACGGCGTAGAAGTTGATGCGCTGCAACGCAAAATAGCGGCGAGTTACAAAGATAGCATAAAATCTTCTCCATGGAAAAACACTCTGATGTGCCAACTTTCATGGCGATCGGTCAAACTGTGTCGGAGTTTATCGACATTATACATACCAAAATCCAATTTTATAAATAAAAATAAACATTTTTACATATTTATTTAATTATAGTTTCGAGTTACCACGCATTATTAGCTACTCTCGTGTCTCAGACAATTTATGCTATTTTCGTTTCAAATATCAAATTTAAAACGTGTTCTTAGGCTAGGTAAAAACATAATACGGAAGTAGCTTGGATAATAAACAAATCTAAATACATTCTGAAATAAAGACAATGCCTTTCAGACATTTTTGAGGAAATAATTTCATCCGTTCGTCCATCGGAAATTAGAGCTTGCCAAGCTTTTGACGGACGGACGGATAGAAGTTTTCGAATCATCTGAATGGCTGCAAGTCACGTGACCGACGGACGGATGTGATGGATCATTCTGAGTCCAGCCTTAATCATACAGCACAGAGAAACTTCACTAGCCTCGTGGTCTGAATATTTGAACCGGGTCTCGAACTACGAGAAGTTCCCGGCGACGGAGTACCGTCCACTGCCTCTTGACTTTGGGTTGGTTGCACTCAAATAAATGAGGAAAATGTCTATATTTGTTTGCCAAATTTAACTAATCAAGTAGCTTCGCGGTCGCGGCACTAACCCGCGTTTTAATGTGGGGTATTTCCTATCGCAGCCAATCACCATCAAGCATGTATCTGAATGGCTGCGCATTTGCAAGTCTTCAAAATAAGACTCAAAACTGGAACTTCTTTGCGGGCTCCGGGGTTCGATGCCCAGGTTCTCCATTAGGCCCTCGGGGTCGGCTACTTGCGATGCGGCGGGTATGCTTCTTCAAGAAGCTGTTCTGAGCAAAGAAACGTGTTCCGTGTTTCCGATGTTCTAGTCCCGACATTCGGGTCATGAGTTCAGCGATGGCTGCGATGACAACACAGTTGGCGACTGATCTTTTTTTTTCCCTTACCTAACTAATTACTAAGTGTATTTGGGAGGGGTCTGGGTAGGGAAGACTCTAAGTGCGTCTCAGGCCGAAGCCTATACGCTCTAAGCATGCAGGTTATGAACCATGCAGGAGAGGAAGCATGCATCATGTGCTAGGAGGGTATTGGCCATCCATGGCAACGTTTTAGCCAAGACTAACTCCCATCGCTGACTATTCTAAGTTAAAACTAGATAAGTTGGGCCCAGGTAAAACCTGCATAGACACAGGGAAAACCCTGGGAACTGACATGCGGGATGCAAAATTTCAAACTCAAAACCCATACACTTAGATACGTTCCGGACCGTCCAGAAAACTCCCCAGTTTTCTGTCACTGGAGAAGTTCCGGAACGCGTTCCGATTGGCTCACGAGCACAAAGGAGGCGGGTGCTAGTCGCTCCGAAGCTGACACATTAACACGTTCATACTTTCAATTATTTTCTCAGAGCGCCATGAATCACTTTACATACGACGTGAAGCACAGAACATTAATTAATTGAATTAAATACCTTAAATTTTAAAATAAGTTAGTAAATTATTTAACTACTGGAAAAAGACGCGTACAATCAGCACTGGTGACTGCTGACACAAGGATTTCAACCCATCGACGCGAATATCATTACTTCTCCCATAAATGCATTATTTCCACTGAACACAGTGCTGTTTAAAATCGCGTTGCTTAAACTTCAAACCCAATATTAAAATTCCCGATATTAACCAAAGAGGAAATGATGAGCTGCATCCCATCGCCTGGGACTCCTCGCAGGTTCGCAGTTCGACGCCTGAGTATGGAAACCGGACTAGGCCAAATACCGGTATGATGACATCCCAGTTTGTGGCACACCCTGCTGTAGTATCGTCTGACTACGCAACTGGAATGAGGAAATATTGGTAGTATGTGTCCGTTGGTGTTCTCTAGTGAAGGTTGCAGGTTCTTGTTCGTTTCTCTAAGTGTGTCTCAGGCCGAAGCCTATACACTCCACCATGCGGGGTATTAACCATGTAGGACAAGGGCGCGTCCATCTTGTGCTGATTGGGGTTTATTGGCTCCTTTGATTGCCTAGCCTAAAAGCTAACTAAAGTGACCCAGGTAAAACCTGCATAGTCACGGGGGGGGGGGGGAGGGGGTTGGGCGCTCTGACATGAAAAGGATGGAGAATAGGTTGCGGACGGTGCAGAGAACTCGTCGGGCCTCGATGCCTTGAGTGGGCTCCACGTGGCGGCGTGCGATTCAGGTTGAAACCTGCCATGCTGCAGGGATAGGCGGGTCACGGCGGTAGCGACCGTGCGCCTGACGCCATCCGACATGCTGACATCTAGTAAGGGAGTATTTGTGCAGAGGGTAACAAAACTTGGCCTAAGCTTAATTTGAAGTGAATAATTTCTGTAAATAAATGTTTATTTAAAACAATTCTTATCTCTCTCTCTCTCTCTCTCTCTCTGTCTGCCGTTTAACCCCTTAACGACATACTTACGATTCCAGGTTTGAATTGCCAAAGAAGTTTCACTTATATCAGGTGTACCGAGTTACAAGCACTATTGCTGTAAAATGTACCAGCTTCTACTCCATTAGCAGTTTAGGGATTGGCAAAAATAAAGTTCATTTGTACAAACCTAGGAAATAAAAAAAAATTGGAAAATACATTTGAATAATATCTTCATGCGTTGTAAAATTTCTTGCATGCGGATGTACAATTTTTTTTTCTGTCCACGTGCGCCGCTATCGCACCCAATGCATTGCGGGGATGCATGTCGAGGCCTTGTCCTCCGAAGGTCATGAATGTTTATGCGCATCCCCGGAAAGTGAGCGCTGAATTATTCCTGTGCGCTTGATTCCGCCCCGGAGAGATAAAGCGTTCTGCGTAATTCATCACGCGGCCGCGCGCCGCGCTCCGAGCGACTTTGCGCAGACGTCGCGCGCACGCACGCGGTGGGGGAAAGAGAATACCTACTTTTGTTTCGACATAAGCGTAGATGCCACGACGTTGCAGGATTTAGACTACATGCGAGGTTTTAGCATTAACTCGAAATAGAACTGGTTGGTTGCATGATTCTAAATTTATTGGCAAGATTATATGGGTTGTTGCTATAAAACCGAAATAACACCTAAATTCAAGTCAATAGACCATATAACACCGAACTGCAATGAAAAACACGAAATGCAAAGCAATTACCCAAACGGCGTTATTTTATAAATGAAAAGGTAATATTAAAATTTCAAAACATTTGGCAGAATGTTTATTTTAAAAATTATACAATAGATTAATGTCCTTAGTATCGAAATATTTACCTTCTAGTGTACGGTTTTTTGGACGTGACAACGTCTAATAAATCTATGAACGCCGGCTGCACGCACGAAAAAGTGCCCCGTTACGCACATTGTTCCGTTACGCTGTGTCACGTTACGCTCATTGTTCCGTTACGCTGTGTTCCGTTACGCTGTCGGCGAGTGCAGTAATAATAGGTTGTTACAATTGACTAAAAAATTATGGTGATTCATATAATAATTATATGATTCAATTATTGATGAAATATATTTGATTACAGTTTATTTATATGAAAACTGGTTCATCAATATATTTAAACTTTATAGCTAAACGCCAGTTTTTTAAAATTAGTTACAAGTCATCTACACGTGGACTGTTTCGTCGACTGTTTATAAAGTGAAGTGAAACGTTAATGTGGTTTTCATTGCTTATTACAACAACAATTTCGGCAATAAGGGTTAATTATTCTTGCATTTTAAAAATCTGATTACTAGTATAATTTCAAGTATTTATTCATTTGTTATTAAAATAAAAATGATTTATTTATATTTATAAAAGTATGCAATCATTTCATCAATGTTTTGTTATGACGTTGTCATATTAAACTATCTTCCGTAAACCGACATTACAGACAACCAATTTTTTTTGTAAGTATACTGACACAGAAGAAAGCACAAATATGTTTTCCTTAAAAATAAACTTAATTAACAGCTAAGTAAGTAAAATTAGTTAACATCTAATATATATAACAAAAATAAGGAAACTTGTGTTCTTGTATTGCATAATGACTTAAATTATTAATTTTAATTGTATTGTTAAAATAACACATTGAAAAAAGAAAAATTCAAATTTGAAACCATGTCAAAATCAGATAGAAAATGGAGGCCATAAGTCAATTTAGTATAATATTATTCCCAATGAGCCACTGCTAAAAAACGTTTTATGTACATGCATATTTAGTTGCCCAAATAACACGGGGTCTTGTTTTGATACATAAAAAGTGATAAATGTTAAAATTTTAGTAAATTTAGTTAAATATGAGCATAAAATTAGTAGCATGTGAAATATTCATGAAAATAAAACCTTCAACAACGAAAAATTAATTTTTTTACATAGAAGTTGGTCAAACTATAAAACCATGAAATCTCGTCTCTATAAATAAATTAGCATTGAGTGATCCAGTAATTTAGATTTTCACTGGGATTACCCAAAAAAAAAAAAATGAAAAACGACTATTCAAATTTATAGCTTGATACGTAAATACTTGTGTGAAACATTTTGCTTTAATACACCGACAAAGAATTTTTCTGGTTACTACCTGGTGGACTCCCTTCCAACGAATATTTATTCGACTCAGCGCAATTAGTCCAAAAAAAAATTATTCAAACGAGGGCAAGTATCTCAGAATGAGAGAAAGTCAGCTATAAATTTGTAAGAACCTTTATTTTGGCACCCTAAAACTTGTCACAAAACCTAATTATCGTAGGGTGTCCGCGACTACAGATATTCCATGTCAAAGGTCAAAAAATGGATTTTTTTACACATTTATTGCAATTATCTCGTTTCCTATGGGTTTTATTCTATTTGTATTTATTATAAATATTGTAGAGGATTAAATTGTCTACAACTTTTGTTTAAACATTTTTTTATATTTGGAACCATTTTTGAGATGGAGGGAATTTTTTATTAACTATTACGTTAAAATTAATAAATTTTTCAATAATTCAGTATCTATTAATTTAATAACATTTACCTACCCGTGTAATTATAAAGTTATTAAAGGAAAAAATTTAATAATTTTTTAATTCTAATATTATTCATACTAATTACTTCCTAACTAAATAAAAAGTAAAAGAATTAAATTTTTAATTCATGTTTTAATTGAAAAATACTATTTCATACATTTATGAACGTAGAAATTTAAAAAAATTGAATAATAATAACTAGAGACCCGTGAATTTCACGGATTCATTTCGTGTTATGCTAAAATTCCAATAATTATACCTTAGTGCTGCTTCTGTCATTGGTTCTCTGTTAATCTGGAGGACTGAGGGCCAATTAGAGACCCTCACTCATAGAAATGTCGAATCACAGGCCACCCAGTCGAGACGACTCACAAGTCAACAGCCAATTAACAGTTGGCATTTGCCCGTGTGTGTAGAGGATATTGGAGTCTATACTGGAGGTCATTGAATCCGCGAAATTCATGGGTCTCTAATAATAACTACAAGTTCTAATTTCAATTTTCTTCTTCATCATCATCATCGTCTTCAATTCGCTGTAAAATTTCTAATTCCTCTGTGTTCTCGTCTTCAACGACATTTGTCTCCAGTTCTTCCAGGATTTCGGGGTCAAAAGTATCGTCTTCATTGATATCACTCTGATATGGTGAAGCATTAAAACAAGCTTGCCCATTACACTGGCCGCAAGCTAAAGAGCACTACAAGCCTTCTTTCCTGCATCCACATCGCGAACCACAACCATTCTTGCAGTTGCAGAATATTGTGTTCAGCAATTCCTCCGGAGCTGGTGGATTCTTTGTCATAACAGGTTCCAGGAATTCATCACGCATAATCCAACCCCAATTCTGTTCTAAATCATGCCCTAACCAAGTCTGAACTTGATAATAAACACGGTTGAAATGTTGGTGAGCTGCTGCACTCGTTGTTGGAAGATTTGATAACTGCACAGGTTTATTCAGTCTTGTTAATTTGATGAACTGTGCATAGCGAAGACGATCGATACAGTCCTCAGATTTTGAAGCATTATAGATTGCCAACAAGGTTCCTCATATTGAAAAAAATGTACGGTTTTTCACCAATTCTCCGAAAGTATCACCACGTTCTTCTGCTTTTTTTTATAACATTGTCTTTAAACTCAAGAGTACTCACTGTACTTCTCTTGCGTCTATACGTTTCTTTTTTCTTTGTCTCTGCGGCCTCGTCAGCTATTTCACCACAAAATAAACACTGCTTCTTGAAATCAAACACTTCACTTAGTCTTTTATGGGGTACAGTTGGAGAAGCTGTAGTTTCGTCTTGTTCTGGTCGCCGTTTTGTTGCTAGTTTACAATTTTTACTAATGTAAGCAGTTCGGCACTTTTCATGCACTTGTACAGAGGTTACGGTTTTTAAATAATCAATAAGACCGTCGTTTCGTTCAATACTTCCAGTTCTCAGAGTTTTTATACCACGCACTACATTCACTAATGATTCACCTTCCGAATCTGACGTTTTACATATGAAACGCAAAATATCCATAATTCTTAAAATTGTACGGCCGTAGTTACGAAGATACGATTTAAAACTAACGAATGACAGTGGTTCCTTGAAAAAGAAACCGGCTGTGAGTAAACAATTGAACATCTGTCCTTTCTGGCTATCAATAAAAATGTCCGTAAGCCTACTTTACAATAGAGGTCCGTTGTTCCAGGTATACTTTTTAACGTTTCAAAAGAATCTATAAGTTTACGGATTTCAATGAAGATGTGCTTAATTATTTTCTTCTTAAAATGTAATTAAAGTATTTCCCTTAATAAATTTTTAATTACACGAGTAGGTAAGTGTTATTAAATGAATATATACTGAATTGTTGAAAAAAATTATTAATTATAACGCAATAATTAATAAAAAATGCAATTTATTTAGAATTATGTAATTATCAATAATTTATAAACTTTATACGGCGTGTTTTTAATCGGGACTACAGGTTGACCCAGAATGATATTCTAAATAGTTAAACACTGCGCGCGCTCTGCCCTCTATCTCAAAAATGGTTCAAGATATTAAAAAAATTTAAACAAAAGTTGTAGAGAATTTAATCTTCTACAATATTTAAAATAAATACAAATAGAATAAAACCCATAGGAAACGATATATTTGCAATAAAATTTGTAAAAAATCGATTTATGATCTTTGATCTTGGAATATCTGTAGTCGCGGACACCCTACGATAAGTAGGTTTTGAGACAAGTTTTAGGGTGTCAAAATAAAGGTTTATACTAGTTTATAGCTGACTACCTCTCATTCCAAGGTGAAACCCCTAATTTTCCTGGACTATATAGGAATAAACACCTTAACTTGTCAATATGTGTTGCTAAAACAACGTGTTCACTGATGAGTGGTTTATTGCTTGTGTTTTAAAGTAAAATAAAGAGTTCATAGTGACATAATTTGAATTTAATAACTCACGTTATTTGCGGGCTCGTTTTTTTTATTTTTAAGTTATGCCTCTGAATGTTGAACACATTTTTTTTTCTCTGTGGAAAAAAGACGTTGCGAAAAAAAAATTATAGAATATAGATTTGGTTGGTTAAAGCTATTTATATTAAATTTACGCCTACTTTCTTTCTTGTGTAAGCTAATACATTAATTAAGTTTACCACTTAATTATCACTCCAAGAAATAAAAATAGGAAAACGGTACAAAAAAAAACTGTATTTTCACTATTCATATATATTCCTTTCTACAAATAAGATTGAGGTTTAGTAGTGTTTATTGAACATAATAAATTCAACATGAATTTAGCGATTTAAATAGATCGAGAACAATATATTCCTAAAATAATGCCAATTATCTAGAAGGATCTATCAGTGCAAGCTAACTGAATTATGTTTCCTTTTTTTCAAAAACGTGGTTGAGGTATATTAGTAAAAATTTACTTGGATGTAAGCTTTATAGTTTTGCGTTATTTCACAAATAACGAAAGTAACCAAAGTTTACAAAGACGTTGGTTTATTATTATTTTTATACTTTCTGGTTTTGATTAAAAATAAAATGATTATTTTAATATAAATATAATCTTATATTGTCGCTTTGCTCGTAGGACTGACAGGCAAAATGAATTGTAATTCAGCGGGTTTACGGCGTAAGTCAGTCGTAAATGTGTTCCCAGGAGAGCGTAATCAGCAAGGCCCTGCTGTGCCCTTGGCTTCAAGGTGACCCCCCGTCCAATCGCGTGATGAAGCGCCTCGTTTAGCCCTAGTAATAACGGCTTATCTAACGATGCTGGCCTTGTCAGTCGCTGACGCCGAAACGTAAACACGTGTTCTGACGCAAGGGCCTTGAGTCTGTGTGCCCGATCCAGCGCGCGCCCGCCTGGGGGAAAACACGTACATATTGATTCTCGCTGCCCGCGTCCCTCCTTACGCAAACTTTCGAAAGAAGGAGGGGGCTGAAACGTAAAAAAATACATCACATTTTCAGTTTTACTATGCCAACAAATCATATCGTACGGTTCCTGCAGAACCAACCAAAAATTTTAGGGGAAAGAGAAGGAAACAAAACACTTCATATTGGTTGAAAAGTTTTCAAAAGTTTCATATATATTATTTTGAAATAAAAGAAGAATTACATTCATTTAAAATATATATCACACATAAATAAATAAATGTTTTAAGTCCGCGACGTAGTAACTATTAACGGTATTATGACAGTTGTAGTCATTACCGATAGTAAATTCATTACTAAACGCAAATGTATTTACGGGGAACACTATTCTTACCAGCCAGTATAAATTCAGAGAAATTATTCAAATATGTACTTTGCTTTACGGTGCCAAATTAAAAAATAAGAGGAAAATTTTCTGGCCCTATAACCTTTGGAACCAAGATGATGTGTTTTAGTTCCTTTTTTTTTACTCAAAAAAACTATAAAAGTATGTAATTTGCCATTAATTAAAAGTTAAATTTTAATATAACCGAGAAATTATTTTGTAAATTGTTTGAAACTGCTCCAAACCAATGGAATTCGAACTGAAAATGTTTTGACATCTCTCCACCCGAATCAACGGATTTCTACATTTGGTGACTGAGATTGTATGTCATGGTTTCATCAGCGGATTAAACTTATTTTCAAGCGAATTTCACTGTTTATTCTTAGGTTTAAAATGAAGTTCTCTGTAACCAACTTTTAACAGAATATTAACTTTTCGTAACTAACAAACCAGTTACTCATGCGAGAAGGTAAAATTAACATGATGGGAAGAAATATATTTTTTAATCAAAGCTATTCTTAAAATTGAACGTCAAGTTCCTGTTATTTAGTATATAATTCCGCAGTTATTTCTACTAAGCTACAGATGTAATGAACTTACAAAACGTTGTAAAAATAAATCTAACACCTGTCTGAAAAGTCTGGACCCGTTTAGAAAACGAAAACTTTCAATGAAAGACATTATAATTCCTTTAGTTAGCTGAATACATAACATTATCACCACTTTATTAATTTTATTCATTAAAATTTGATTATATGTATTTTTTTTGTGCTTGTCTTGTGTTTGTCATAACCATGATGGTTATGTATATTTATTCTTTTATGTTTGTAATAATTGCATTAATTGTCAAGTGCCTGCTTCTGAAAGGCTTTGACAGTTGACAGGATCTCAAATTCCCAATAAAAAAATAATAACATTATTCGTGTCCAAAATTTGACATCAAAACTTGCATCAGAAATTTAAAATATGTAGGTTTTCTTAGTTTTTAGTCGTGCCGGGGTTTGGGACACAAACGCGAGATAGGGTCTGACTGTCTGTCGGCAATGGGAAGCTGAGTTTGCTGAGCCACGTCAGTGAAACCCTAAATGGGGACTTCCAGTCGCGCGACTCAGCGGTCCACGCGAATGAACCTGGGCTCAGTCCCAGTCTGGGTCGTGGACATTCCCAGGAGGTAGCCTTTCTCCTCCCTACCCCACTTTTTTTCACGGTTATTAATATGACGCAAGTGCTGCACGCTGAGTGGTTCTCCCACTACATCTGGTGGGATTTTAAAACCCTCAAAGGTAAAATAATACAGTCTGTGTCAGTGTATCAGTAGGCTGGTTTCCTGTTAATATTAATTTGAAGGGATTTTTATTTGTTGTGTAACACAAAAAAAAATAACTCTTGAAGTGAATCTACGTTCTGTCTACTTGCCAAAATATACGAAAGTTTGACACGATACTTCTGATGTAAAACTTTTTATCCGGGAAATTACTTGCGATGAACAGGTTAAATATTTAAGTTGTAAGTTATTTGTAGAGTCACGTTTGCATAAATAAATTTTTTTAATACGTTCAGTACACACGAAGACATTTTTATGGGGGTATTTTATTCCTAAAAAATTATATGTTTTCATAATCCATTGCTCATTTAATTTTTTTTTACTGGTACCTAGTGGTGAAATGAAAGCAAGGGCCTGGAAACATTACTGGATGACGTATTTTCCCTCCAACTTCGTGCTGAGAAAACTTGAAGCTTCTGAAGATTCAACCTGCTGAAGTCTGTCATGGTCGCCACGAAGAAGCACGGTAAACCTAACTGGCTTCAAATTTATCACCCCGTCTTCAACGTCAGATCAGACCAGGCAGATTAGGAGGTTAATTATAGGACAGGTAACTTCTCAAAACTTATGTAAGGCTCACTAAAGTTTCAATAAGAATCCTGGACTGTTCTGGCAAAAAAAAACTTTCAATATCTGAAGTAGCAATCATTCACTAGTCCACATATTATTTTTGTTAAGTATTGCGAGTTTTTTAATATTTTTTTCTGGACAGGATGATTGAAATTATAAGAAAGTGAGTTCGCAGGTCAAAATTTAAATGTTTTCAAGAGAGCTATATATAATATTTTGAGCAATTTTATTCGTTTTATGTCATTTCTTTAAAAAATGACAATGGCTTATGCCTAATCTTCCATATAAGATATTTGTGACTACTTAAATTCAACAGTTCTATACCAACTTTGTAACAACAGGTTTTACTCTGCACTGCCAAACCAGTTGTAAGCACTTTAAGTTGAATAGAAATAAAAATTACAAACTTTATTCCCTCTTAAATTGATAAATTTTTTAGGCAATTTACTGACCAATTACTAAAAATGCCATAGATGACATCCTTTATTATTTATTTGATCAGCTGTAATATAAAACCATCAGGGTTATCTACAAATAGATCCACAGTAATAAATTAGAAACATAATTATATTCAAGATATTTTCAAGAAAATATATTAAATTTTATGTTAAAAATTTGAACTTATCAATTTAAAATTTCTCTCTTTATAAGTTTACCAAATTTTTTACGTTGTGGAATTCAAATGCCAGAATTTTTCCTTGTGATAAATTTGATGCTTTTAAGAAATACGATTTTAACAGTAATTAGCCCCGAACTCATTTCAATATGAAAAAAATAGTAACCAAAATTATTTTCTAAAATCAGAGTTTTTATAATTATATGCAATTATATTTTTAATTTATCTATAAATGGAAATTACTCCAATCGAAAATAAAATTTTAATGTTGTTTTTTAAACGTTAGCAAAATTAACTAAAATATCTTTTCACGATGTTCTGTGTGAATAAAATTATATAAATAATGTTGGAAATTCAATGTAGGCTACATAACTAAAATTACTATCTAGGTACTGCCTAAACGTGAACTATTTCAAACTAAAAATGTGTAAATTAAATGTCATTTCTTTAAATTAAACGGAATAATATTCTTTTCAGTTTTAACTATTAAAATGTTACACGAGGAATGGTTAAAACATTACAGTTTGTACTTGCATCATTTATATCTTTATCAAGATAATATATAAACCCTAAATATTAGGTGGTTTAATACACAGTTTCTAAGAAAATTATCAATGACTGCATGTGTGCTGAACCCGCAGTGACTTCCCAGACGGAAATAGTCTTATAGAATTAGTTTGAAGTGTATTAAAATATACAAGTGTAAATGACGTGTATAATAAAAGGAGATTGCTGGATTCAACCACAATGTTGAATAAAATGTGTAGTGTAGTCCACTATGACCGTGTAGTAGTTTTTTATTTTTGTAGACATTTTAAGTATGTGTAGTCAAATATCTTGACACTGCGTACAACAAATCTTGCTTGCTAATTATTTTGGTTTTGACAAGGTAAAGTATTTATCTTGGCTGCTTGTTGAAGTTAACACATGTGAACTGTTGCGATTATCATGACCATGTTGAAGTCACCCGCGTGAAATAACAAGTTATTTCCGCGAAGCGCTTTTAAACTAGAGCCTGTTAGAAAAAAAGAGGTAGTTGCAAAACTTAAAGAAGGCGTGGGAGATATTATTTATTTCTTTACATGGCAAAAATTGGGACAAATAGTTCAAAATTATAGTATATAGCGAAAAGATGGAAAAATCCCAGATGACGAGGCGTAATCCCCATTTAAACTATTTATTGTTGTTAAATGTGTTAATATCTCTACGTAGCCTTATAATATTTAATTTAATTTTTTTCCTTGTATTTGTAATTATTTGTACTGCACAACTCTTGTCACTAGCAATGCATATCTATTATAAACGTTGTTTGAACGAAATGGCTTTAGTATTTAAAATGTATTTTGGTCTTCTATTTTTAAGGTTAGTTTCAAATGAGATTTATTCGGCGAAGATAGTTCGGCGAAGATAGTTCGGCGAAGATAGTTCGGTGAAGATAGGCATCATTATAATCATGTACGTTATCTTGATCGGAGCAGCCCTCATACACAGTAACGGCAGGAATTGTGTTTGCAAGTACATACAGTCTACATTACATGCCAGTTTGCGCATGTGTAAGTATGTCTTTCATACAAACTTGACACGTGTTCTTCATGTATTTATGACTTATCTTAACGAAATCCAACAATTGACTTAAGGACAAAGAAATAAAACAATTTAATAAAACAAAATTATAATAGATCCAGTTTACTTACTCGAGCAATATCATAACTTAAAATTTCTATGTGTGAACGTTGGAATACTACAAGTCTAATATTCCTTGAGATTTTAGGGTGATAAATCCAATTTTATTTCAAAAATTCTAAAAAAATAATTTATAAAGAATACGAATACTTACTCGTAAAAAAATTATATAATTGTTATTCCTGATCCCCTCCTTCACAAAATCCTGGCTACGGCATTGGCGGAAGCATCCGTGGCCAGAATCGTCATTAGTTTCTTAGACTGCTGAGAAATTGCACCAGGTTTGTTTTTGCCATCTTGTCACTCCCACTATCAAGCCCAGAGACATTAACTGATAGCTTCTCTTTAAGGGGGCGGGATAGCAGCTATCTATATTGGTATCAACAGTGTTTAAAGCATAAAAATTATTTTTACATTTTAATGTACAACTGAGCTCACACTTTAAGAGATTTTCAGATACTATGAAATAGTGCCTTAACACAGTATTATTGTTATTAAATTTTTAGTCGCACAAAAATTGATTTCAACACTAAACGCAAATTACGATGGCTTGACATTTCTTTAAAATATAAACTTTGATTTAATGAAGCCTAAGTTATAAATTTCCATTGATAGAAAATGGCTATGGGCCAAAATCTTTATAACAAAGGTGTCGTGTTTTGTTTTATATCTCTCCCCCTTAAACATTTATGTATCTTGACGCGTGTATGGAGCGCTAGTTTCAAGCATCGCCAGAGATGCAGGTACTGCGATCGTGCATTGATGAAGTATCTGAACGTTGTTAGTTTACAGACATCTTATCCTTTGATTTGTGATCAGCTGCAAGGGAGAGTGGTCACCAGCGAACACTTTCTGGACTCTGCAGAACACGTGCGTTGGGTTACTGATTGTGTACCTTTTTTTTTGTTTCTGGACAATTTATACGGATGTTTTCACTACGTAAGGATTGCTGTGTTTTGTTGCTACAATTTTGTATTGTAAGTGATACACATATTTTTAACTAAAACTATTTATTTTGTTTAAATGCATACTCGCGATGAATTTTATTTCCTGTGTTTACACTCCTAAACGTACAACTTGACATATTTAAGAGACAGCATGAAAAAACTCTAACATAAAAAATATAGAACTGTAAAAAAATATATATATATATCGTGGTTGAAGTCTATTTCTTACTGCCATGTTCTCAAGCGTGTCAGCAAAGCTCAGAGGTTCTCAAGTGAAACAATGTTGCCAAACTTCCTGCAAAAGGTTCCAGTGTGCACTGCAGCTCTACCGCGAGCATGAAAAGCTGTGCGACTAACACAGGTAAGGAATTTTGACTTTTGACTTTACAATTTGTTTTAATGTTGGTAATTTAGAAAGCAATGTGAATTTTTTTTCATAAAGCACTGCATGACCAAGCTTGTATGATTTAAGTGACGAACTAAGCCAGTAAAAATTAAGTGAAGAACTAAGCTTAAGTAATTTAAGTGAAGAACTCTTAAACTACAATTACGAAAAAAATTTAAACATGAAATTAAAGTCGTGGTGCCAGTTTGCTGAGAGTCGGTTACATAAACAAAGGACGACATTGTTTGTACTCGTGTGTAGACGCATGTGGTGATTTTAAAGATTAATTTCTTGAACTAGAACGCGTGGTACTAAAAAATAATAAATTGTTATGTGGATAGAGGATTGGGGGGAAGAAAAAAAAGAATACTTTCTTTAATCACGGAGTAATTTTTTTTGTGTCTTTAACAGTTTTGATTTTAGCTTTTTTTATGTAAAGAGGTTTTCTGAAATTTGAATACAAGTAAAGAAACTAAATTTGAATTTTTAAAATGTATTATAGCGTCAATACCTTTATTTATTATTCATTCATTATTTAAATAAATTGAAATATTATCTTTGTTGTAACTCATTTTCATCGGTTTTTAAATTCTGCATTTCAGTGTAAATGTCAGTGACAGGAAATTAATACTGATCATTCATATATGTATAGTATATATATATATTTCTACAAGTTTTTTAGTACCGAAAGCGTTAACTTCATCTAGAAAATATTTATTCTATTCTATTTGTTTTTAAATTTGCTATAAAAACCCTCTTTTTTTAAAATGAAAGTGTAACCAAACTGAACTTACTTGTTTAGGAAATCGTTAATAATTTATTTTAAGTTTCAATATTAAAGATTTACCTAACATTTGAATAAAATATAACTTTTATTTCCCTTAGCTGAAAAATAATTGTAAAACATCTTTCAAAGAAGCAGATTAAACAGCGTGCACTGTTTTCCCACGAAATAAAGCTTCACGCTACGAAGTAAAAACAGTTATTATTCACAATTCTCCTTATTATTATAAAAGTTGGTTTTCATTTATTTACGTTATGATAATAATATACTTGTCCATGAGTATGAATAATTAAAATGTTTTTTTGAATAAAATCTTACCTACGTGTAAACAACTTTAACGTTTGAACACAACAAAACACAACCTTTCTGAAAACATTGGAATGTAGATTACTGATGATTGATATATGAAGGCGTAAACCAAAATAAAATTTCAATTAACAAACATTTGGTTTTTAAGAAATAAATTAAAATGTTCAATGAATTTTAAAGATCAGTTTGTGTCGTTTCATTTACTATTGTATTATATTTAAAATACGTTATTAAAAACTTTTCTCCATTTGTGGAATGAAGTAAATCATTATCGATTCAGAGCCTTGAGGTGATGCAGGATTAATTTTTAACATGGATAAAACATAAAATATCCTTTTAATTTAGAACTATAAAAGCTGAAATAGTCGCTTGTGTTTTACTGCCGCAGAGAAACACCTTACAAATTTTGCCAATGTATAGGGACAGGAAAAATTCGCAGGTTTAATGACCGCTGGGATGAACTCCACAGCTCTATGTATACTCGGTCAAATGTCACCCACTCATTGGCTGCTGTCGTGTGAGACGTCCCAACGTAGTAGCCTGTGATTCTTTACAGATTTGGTTGAGTGTTTCTTATTGGCCCAGAGTCTTGAAGATGAGTTGTGAGATAATGGCAGAAGCAGCATTGGTGTATAACTGTTTGAATTTTAGCCTATCGCGAATTGAATCCGCGATTTTTTCAGGTCTCTACCAATGTATAGAGTCCTGCAAAATTCGCGGTTTCGATGGCCTTCAGGATAGACTGCACATACCCCTGTACACTCAGGCAAATAACGCAAGTTTATTGACTGCCGACTTGTAAGTCGTCTCAGCTGGTTTGTGTGTGATTCGATCCTTCTTTTCTTGAGGGTTTATAACTGGTTGAGATTCGTCCATATGAACAGTAAGCCAATAGCAAAATTATCTAAGAGGTATATGTGTTTGAATTATAGCCTATCACCGAATGAATCCGCGAATTTTGCAGGTCTCTACCAATGTATTATTAAGTGATTCTTTTTACTGCCTAGTTTTGCGCATGTGCGGGACCTTAAGAAAGGGTGTGCTACAAGGAGTTGCCAACTAGCGTAGAGCTAGGGGATGGATTTTTTTTTTTGCTTCCCTCACTGGCTATTTCCTCTACCCTGCTCTCCCCTCTTCATTTCCCCGTAGCTTCGTCGCCGGTTGTACGCAAGGCAGGGGGGAAAGGCAGCTAGCTCCCTTCCCCCCAAGCAACGAGAATGCAGCGACGATGTACATGCGCAGTAGGCCCGCGCGCATCTAGCCGCTATCGATCAGACCCGGGCGCGTGCTGGGCGGGCGGCCTGCAAACAAGGGGAGACCTCCCTCCCCCCTCCTCCCACATGCAGTTCCCACGAGTCTCGAGCACCCTTAAAAAAACATGTGCTTCCTTTTTAATACTTGAAATTCAGAGCGGTTATATAAATACCACCTGACCTCCTCTATTATTATTTTTTTATGCTTCGCAGCGATACAAGCTTTCCTGATTAAATGATTTATTTGTCTCTCCCTGTAACGCGAGTGTGATTTGCTTAGATGTTTACTCAATAGTTCTACTACACTTATTATTATTATTATAGTTGTTATCTCAGATGAAGTGTTTACATTAGGTGCTAAACACGAAGGAAAATTCTTGCTAAACAGGAACAAAACGTTTTTTCTTCTTCTTATTTTCGAATCAATGAAATCACAAACGTATTCAGTAACTTATACTCTTGACTGAAAAATTTTCCAAAATAAATTATTTTTAAAAATGTAATTTTTTTATTTACAAAAGGTAGGCTTACACGAATAATATCTAACTATATTATATATTTTTTTAAATATTATATATTTGTGTATATATGACTATATATTAAGCGTTAGTGTGTAGTTTGTGATTTGTTGATTTAAATAATATAAGTGTTTTCTAGTTACTCTTCTCATGCGTATCAGCTAAATTTTCATCCGTAGTCGTATAGGCTAATTGTATTAAGCTGGTGGAAATTTTGGACTAGATTTAGAGATTGGTTACAATGAAAATATTTACTTCCTTAAAAAAACATTATTCTAGTTTTTGAGATTTGGTTACAAAACTAGTATAAAATTGTTACAAATAGTATGGCTTAGTTAATATTTTCTAAGTTATTCCTTAAGTACATGAATTAAATAAACTATAATTTACTTCGTACATATCCAATTGAAAACGTAAAATTATTTATAAGTTATACAATCATCAAACAGAACTTGCCTACTTACGTTTTTGCAATAGAACTATCCGTATGATAAGGTAACGAAACCCAAACGATCATGTAATAAACAGAATATTGTGTTTTTTTAATTTTTCTACAATTTTATAACACATATTAGCAAAAGTGCTAAAAATATTTGCCTTCTCTACTCCTGTGGCATATCCTAGTCACTTAAAAGAGAATCAACTTTGAAAATGTATACAACTACGAAGAAACCAAGCGCCTAATGTTCCAAGAAGGTAAATTTGGCTCCCAATCTGGATACTAAAAATACTTTCTGTGTTTTATTTATACCTGCTGCGAAAACCACAATTTGCTTTTTGGTATCGCTTACTGCTTAAAATTTAGTGGGCGGGGCGGGGGGTAATCCGCTTTGAAATTAATAAACAAGTGTCAAAAGATTTATATTGCATTTAATCACATTTTCGCGTAGCTTAGCAAAATAATATGGTTTATCGTAAACTGCAATATATGACACTATAATTAAGTATAAAAATTTTTAAATGTTGTTAAATTTAAACATCTGAGGTGTAAAATGTTAACACATGAAATAGGAAACGAGAAAGCTAAAATTAGTGTAAAGAGTACAGGAAACATGGACTTTTATACTGGCGCTAGATGAGCAGCAGTAACTTCGAGGGTTCTACTGCTTAGTTATTAGTAAGGTTTTTAATGGAGGAATTTTACAATTTACTTAACACAATATACCTCGAGGAAACGCTGAAAATAAAACACCTTGTTCAAAGCTGGTGAAAAAAAATTCACATGTATTTATAATATTTAGAGACGAAGATACATCAGGGAATTTGAAAACATTTCAAAATTGCGCCCATGTTTAGAGTCTCGTGAAGTTATAACGGATTTCACGGTGGAAAATGGTGTGAGAAATGGCCAACACGGGTGTCCCGGAGTAAGTGTTCACCAGACAAATTGTTTGCGAATCCCGGAGCAGCAGGGGTCTCCGGCGCGGGAAGTGCTCGTAACTCAAACCAGAACCGCGAGCAATAAACATCGGGCAGCCAAAAGAGAAACGGAATCATGTTTTTTTACATCTTTAGCATGCGCCTCCATCGACGCAGAAAACCAGATCGGGAAAACTCTTGAGGGAAAACACTCTCCTCGCATTTTGGAAACAGAACGAATCGCTTCTAGAGAAATGCGCGTAGAATAACAAACAGATGAGAGAGACACACAGATAGAACCAACCATATTCAATATAAAAAAATGTTTCATTTCCATTATTTTTTTTAACCAATCGATTAAATACTATCGAAGAAACGTAGACAGATATTCATTCATTCTATAATAACAAATTTTACATTTGATTGTTTGCATTTTTAAGTACAAAGAAGAAAAACATATTAGGATACTCTCTCAGGAAAAGACGCATTTGGCTGAAGATTGTCATTTGGAATAATAAATTATAATGGCAAGAAAAAAGGTTAGTGGCATCTAAGACCGTACAGAATCAAGAGTTAGGTTAATATTGTAAGACGAAACTGTAAGATAAACTTGGATAAGATGTTTAAAGTTAATTAGGGATTTTTTCACTGAGATGGCTAATATGTGTTAAATATGGATAAAGAAGTCCTGCGTTGGAGTGTTAGGTTTTTTTTATTGGACACTAGATAACGCCAGTCATGCGTTTCAAAGTCACTTTTTTTGTTGTAATTTAATTGAAGTAGATACACATATACAAAGCATCTCTCAATCTCTCTCTAATTTTCAATCTATACTTATCTCTAATTCTCTATCTCTCTATTAATATATTTATACCTCTCTACCTCTATATATCTCTATCTACACATATATCTACTATCTCTCTTTATCATCCTCTATCTCTCTATAGATCAATATAACTAAATCTTCCTTTATCTATTTCCTTTATATACCCTTATCTATACATCATTCTAGATCTTTATAGTGTCACTCTACAGCAATAAAATATTAAAAATCAATGTTTTTACCTATCTATATTTTTTAAATCTTTTCACTTGCTACAGGTGTTACATAGGTACATTAAAACACGCGCGTATTCGAATTCAACGTTGTGAAGAACTTTCGGAGATTAAAGATTGTGAACGAACACTTATTTGTATTTATGTATACTTAATTTGTACTTCCTTCCCTTTTTACCGCTGATTGACAGTACGAAAAAAATTGTTAAGCGAAAGTCATTTTCGGTTCAACACCCAGTAGCAAAATAATGTTTCATTTGTTTGTACTTACAAGTTAGACCCAGTGCTATTTCGTGCAGAAGTTTGAGGGAGACGCCCAATGAAGCTGAATATCCTATTATTACACCTAAATACATAATTGTGCTAAAAAAAACGTTGTGTAGAAATGTAAGATATGTACATATCTGACCAAGTAGAGTGAAAACTTAAGAAAGTTAATTTTTTACTGGTCTAATGACTAACACAAAAAATTATGCAAATAATATTCACACTCCTAAATGTTTTTTGCAACAATAAATTTTGGAAGGTACCATCAAAACGGTTTCATAACAAAAAAATTATCTTACCACTAGTTGCAGCAACGTTTACAAATGTTTATTTGGTATCATGGTATATCAAAAGCTGATTGACTCTAATTATGAAAGTATGTGAACTATTGCAAGACAGTAAAATTTAACAAATATTTTTATTGCATCTATTATTTAATAAATTCATAGTAATAAGCTTCTCTAAATAGTATAAAAACACTCGTTCGAAATTTTCAAATAAATTGCACGTCTTTAAAACTACAAAATGGGTTTTAAACGTGTCAATAGATAATTTTTCTAGTTTTCACACACGTTAAGTGAAAGGTTACTTGTTTTTTTCCCACCAGGCCAAGTTTACGATAAGGTAATTGGCTCCGTATGAGATAGATTTACACGGCGAGAGTCAATTTAAAATTCCGCTTCACGGACTCGGAATCACAGACGTCTGGTCCCCCTCCACGGCGATTGGCAAGTTGCCCGATCACTCATGTCCACGGCAGGCCGAAACCTTCGGATCGACTTGCCACTGCTGCTGTTCGGGCGTGAACACGAGACACGACCTCGATGTCTGAAATATGTCCCACCAGCTCGACCGCCTCAATCCGGGACAAGGCGAACACACGTAACACTTATTTAAATTACCTGCAACTGACAAGAACAGATGTGTGTTGGCTTGCAATATGTGCGTAGTTCTCGTTCTCGAAACGTGGACATAGAATTCAGTGGTGGTCCTATGGAAGAGACAGCTTTAAAAAAAAAAAAAAAAAAAAAAAACACCTTTAGTCGGCACTTCATCTTTAAAGTATGTTCAATTATTTTTTTCATAAAATGTACTATTTTATATTTTCCAGTGCTACTATAATGTGTTTTTTTTACACATAACATTCCTAAAAACAAAAGATGAAACCAAAACCTTCATCACGACTTTTAAAGTTGTCAGAAATGCCTTAAATAACATTTTATAAATTTTATAAATTTTAAAAAAATTCGGACTCTTCGTTTAATTGGGAAGTATTCCCTATCAGCCAAAAACTCATCGATCATAACCCCTTTCCAAAATGAGAACCTGGGCCTGCCATTGGTGTAGATCCCCAGGAGCTAAGAATAGGTATGAGAACACCATGAATAAAATGCACCTTTTGTGAGGGAACCCAGAGATGACTTGTGACAGTTCCGTCCGCGCAGAAAGCCCTTAAGCTGGAGATGATGCGGGCCCCCACTGCAAATCCTACAAATTTAAACACTTTTCTCTATGTACATATCTAGCAAAATCTTTCATTTGTCAGAATCATTTTTATGTTTTTTTTTTTTAATTTCTAACTAAGGAATGTTCTACATAAGTTGGTTTTTTGAGTCTTGGAGTTCACGATCATGGAATGTTTCACCCATTAGATGATAAGGCTGGCAACGCACGCTGCATTTTTAGAGGTCAAGGTTGTTATTTTTCCCAATTTAGTAATGTACTTTGAAACGTCCAATGATAAAAACAGTTTCACAAAGGCCACGGGCCTTAATTTTAATCTTTCTTAAGCTACATTCGTGGCGAGTTATCAGCTGACGTATATACAGTTAACAACTTTGTGAATTTGTTTCTAAATTAAAAACAAATTTAAGTTCTAAGTTAAAACCAGTTCGCAGCAGGTTTCAGAACTTAACAAGTTAATGCCCGACATGCGTTGCAATGCCTCATTCGATTACTTTTATAGTTTGTTTTATGTAGGTATACTTATATAAGCGTCTCTCTACCTCTCTCTCTAATCCTCTATCTCTTTATCCTTCTATCTATATCTCTAAATATCTCATAATATCTCTCTATGAAATATACACTTTTGTTGAAACGTCTCCGCCACACTCTGTTAATATCACACACGGCCTGAAATGTCACTGTTTGTAATGAATTCAATTGAATTCTGTGAAATGTTGCTGTTTGTATTTTATTCATTTCAGTTCTGGGAATTGTCGCTATTTGTATTTGATATATTTGAATTCTGTCATGCGTGCGCATTCATACACCAAAAATACTCGAAACTATATTAAATAAACATATTTAATGAAACGACTCGTGCACCACCTATTGTAAAATGGTTGTACTATTTTAGAAAACTTTGCGGGCAATCGCTTAACACCTCACCTAAACTTAGTCACAACCGGATTAATGGTTAAGAAACACGTAAGGGACAATCAATCAATCAATCAATCAAACAACTTACACAAGAATACGACGTCATAAGTCGAAATTGTGAAATAAATTCCAAAAATATAATATAAGGTTTTAAAAATAATTTTTAATTTTGCTATACATAATTTACTGTCGGTCTGTTTATTTTTGTTATTGAAAGGTACATTAATTTCTGTGATAAGGTGTTCCATTATTATCGAATGTATATTTAAAAAGGTACTAGGTTTTTAAATACATTCATATTATTTTTAAAAAATTAAATACCATCAATATTCGCATTGCTGTTCGTATCAGCGATAATTTAATAAAACTTAAAAAAAAATTTAAAACATTTTTAAAGAAATTACTAAGCATTACTCATCATTCTTGATGATACCGCGAAATAAAAAAAAATTCTAAATGCAAAATAAAAGAAAAACGTCTACCTATGGAACACACTTAACTGTTTGCTAACGTGCTGTCATTAGTAGATGCAACGCCACTATTTGAGCACAGCTGTTCGCGCTGAAGCTCACGGAATTTTCATACGATTTCGTGGTGCAGCTCGCAGCTTTACTTCTCCAGTTGTGAGCGAGTTCGTGGAGCTCACGAATCTAACGATTTCCACCCCGTGCCAGCGCCGAATTCCCCCCGCCACCGGACCGCTCCCACCCCTCCTCCAAGCTCTCTTATAACATATCAGTAATTGGAATCGACCCAAGTACAGCACTGGGCGAAAGCAGCGGTAACAGCCCCCAACTCCGAAAACTTTTCTGCATCCCAGTGCCACCCCCACCCTACGCCCCCCACCCCCAACCCCAAAAAAAAATTATGCTGAGAGCGGTAAGCAGTCAAAAGGGCACTAAACTAAAAAAAAAGATAGGGAAACTCGATTACCAGAAATTTACGGCTTTCCATTTCGCACGTTTATGAATTCGCGCCGTTCATGTCAGCTGTTCCCGTCGGTGCACTTTGCGTCCCGTTCTCACTTGATTCACGGCGATCGGGTTCTAATGGATTTCGCCCGAGTGCCAGATCAGTAATGCCAGCGAACACGGTTGATGTGTAGCTAAGCGTTGGGGATATAGTCTTTAACCCACGACACGATGTTGTACTGGTCATTAATAAATCGTTTAGCTTTCAAATGCATTACAATTATTATAAGAGGAAGGATAAATTAATCTAACTTTTTCCTTTTTAGGTTTACAATTTCCAAGTTCATTTGATTCGCTGTGAAAACATGACTAAAAAGTACCAGTCCTAAGGAAACTTCCGTAACTTAAAGTGACAATGAATAATGATTAGAATAAGAGCATGATGAAAAAACGACTATCTAGAGCTGTTATAAATTATACCCAAGGTATTTCACCTACTAGCTATCTGCATTTACAGTATATGAATAGCGATATTTAATTTAAAATTTTTGGGTGAAATATAGATTTCATCTCGTTATAGTTTTGTCTTTCTGTCATAAGTTGACATGCACGTACATGCATACATCTCTGCAGTTCATATGAGAAGCACAAAATTTTAGTTTTATCTCACCAACTACCAGTTGGTGAGCACATGGATAATGTAAAAAACTAATTATTTAAAAGAATGTACATAACGGGCTTTGATGCTTAATGTTTAGGTAGGTAAATAGCCGTTGGTGTGTATGTAAGAACAATAAGTACTGAAGTACACTGGAAAGAGTTATTTTTATTAATGAATAATATACGGAAGTTGTTAAGTTGTAATGGTAGTTTTCTGCAACAAGTGTGCCATTGCACATTTATAGTAATGCGCATGCTCACTTTATCTATTTTATAGTTATTGTTTTTATTTTATTTTGTATAGCAAACTGGGAGCCATAAATTTTTTTATTCTTGAATTTGTAAATCATCTTGTAACCAACAATTTCAGCATAATTTATATTTATAAAAGTACAAGTTTCTGTGTTAAAATTCTTATATTAGTTTTACAACAAAATAATTTTACTTTTGTCCATAATGAAAGTTGATTTGGGAAATCGCACTATAGTGTAACGCTATTTCTTTTACATGTGCAGTCTTTCATGTCTCAACTCTATGGTCTTCTTCAGTTGCACAAAATAATACGTCTTTCTTTTTGAAGCATGTCGGCCATGATGTAACTGTTCCTAGCTTCGGCCGTTTCTTAATCTCTTGACATCAATGTCTTAATTAATTCTCCGTACACCGCAAGTGGTGAATAAAATCGCATATTCCTTCAAGAATATGTGGAAATGATATTTTGTTCAATTATCTTATTTTGTAATACATTTATGTACAGTGTGTGTGCGGAAGGCGTGGGTGGCCATGGGCGCGATTACTTCGTGACACACAACTTCTTCGTCACCTGAGGCATGGTGCTCCTCAGTGCCTGATGCAGCTCGTCTAATCAGGAAAGATCTTCTTTGTTACTTTCTGCATGCAGAAGAGCAACCATGAGCCACCACATATCAAAAGATAAAATTTTAACCTAGCATTTTCGGCATTGTTTTGGACTAATAATTTATTTATTTATTTTTGAATTAACCTATGTAATTTTTAACCTATGTAATTCTTAACATCAAAATCAATGTGTTTAACTTAAGTATCTAAAGGGGCCCCTTATCTTAACATTAACTTTTACTATCAGTATGACTGTATACTCATCAATTGATATTAACCTTGTTATTGTTATTATTTAAAGTAAAAGAATTTAAAGAAAAGAAAATATAAGGAACAGAGAAACGATATTGTTGTATTCATTTAACTAAGGACCACTGTTTGTATTAATTTTGACTAGTATATATTTAACTATTTTATTCTGTAATATGGCCTCCCCAGTCGGCTCAAGGTTCTCATGATTTTCTACACGCCTAACAAGGCACCATTGAGCCCGTTCCCCATGATTTCACTGTTGACCTCTGTGCCTCCTTGGTATTTGGCCAGGTTGAGGTAAAGAGGGCGGCAGAGCTTGGTAGCAGAGCTGGTGGTTCTGGTGTTTTGTTGGTTGTGTTTTCACATGTGTAGATGTTTGTCTTGCATGTGTCCACCCTCAGATGTGCATGGCTTGGTTGTGGCAATAGTTATTTACTGTTGTTTTTATTGTGGTAGTTTTGTTATTTGTTATTTTCATTATGTCCTCTTCAATCATCCCTGAGTTCCTCATAAAGGATGAATTGATCTTTGAGTGTCAATTGCGTGGCATTTCATGTGAAAACGCCACAGTGGCACATTTGCGTAAAACATTGCGTTTGGCTCTTCAGAACAGCACTCCAGTTAATAATAACCTTTTGATAACAGTGAACCCTAATGAGGAGTATAAAACCTGCACGAGTAAGATACTAGTTTTACAGGAGTTGGTTACAAACTTAGATGATGAGAATTTTGCCGTAACACTCCCTCGTGTCAGAAATCGTTTGAATCACTTGAGTACACGCATTAAGTGTTTGCTTGAGGTTCACACACCTAAACTGTCTGAGTTACAAGTTGCCTCACTTGAAAATATGATGGAGGAGATTCAGAATTTAGTTGAGACTGTCGGTAATGATGAACCCCAGTTCTCGTTAGTGCGTGATGTAACACCTACCACATCCTTGACAAATATTTGTGAACAGTTGAGTAGAGTGGCATTGCCCACTTCCACTGTCCCGAATCCACTTATTTCATCAGCTCCTGGTCCGTCCAAGGAAGACTTTGATCCTGTCGGCAACAGTTGTAGCCCTATGTCCATTCCTAACCTAACTAAACCAGCCTATACCACATCCACTCAGTCTACGAGTCGGAACCCTCATGTTGTATTTAGTACATCAGCAAGCTCGACACATGATCCTACTCCCTCTAGAAAGTTTGCGCTGCCAAGTGTGTTTGGTAAACTTACTCATCCTCTCGAAACAATGTTGAAAGACTTCCCGGCCACTGATGGGTTGCACATACCTAAATTTTTAAATTTCCTTAAGATTATTGTTAAATTGCGACAAAGCAACACCATCCATGAGTCGCAGATCTTGGAAACTATTTACCCTTTCACTTTTGGGCCTTTAGCCGAAAGGACTCAGCTGGCAATTGCCCAGGACCTTTCTTTCGATGCCTACCATGAGAATATTCTTAGTTTCTTTATTCCCTTCAGGTTGCTTACACAATTGCAATTAAATAATTTCAATCGGTTACAGAAACCTGATGAACCACTTTCTGTGTATGTAAATGAGGTTAAGGAGGCCGCTGCCATTTTGCGACTCAGTGTAACTGAACAAGAGATTGTTAACACCATCCTAGAGGGGCTTTCCCCTGATGAGAGATCTCGGTTAGTCTTTCTCAGCAAACCCTCCACATTTTCCGAGCTCGACAGAATGTGTATCCATTCGCAAAATGTTAGGTTTGCGGATCATCACCGTAACCTACAGTTTGCCCATCCCACATTTAAGACTCAAAACTATGGTTTTCACAGTTCATGTAACACCACACAGGTTAATCCTAACTTTAGGAAGAGTAGTGTTTACAATCAAACAAAAACTAAGCCAGGCAATCAAGCACAAGTTCAATTTTGTAATTATTGCAAAAGAAATAACCATGTTATCAGAGACTGCAAGGTTCTGCAACAAAAAAACGCCAGAAGCAGGGATGTAAGGTGAGCGACTTACCCTGCAAGCAAGATCGGAAGCCTAATTCACAGTATAATGTTCACGTTCTTCAGCAGATTAACTCAGCTCTTTGTTTTCAAACATATTTTGGAGTACGAAAACACTTTCCAGATCAAGTTTGTAAGGTTAACTCCCCTAATATTGTGGGAATAAATTCCGTGCCAGTACCTCGTATTGTGGTATCGTTTTGTTCCTTTGATACTCCCGCTTTAGTTGATTCGGGTTCTACACATTCTATCATTTCCTATGAGTTGTTCACCAAATTAAAGGAAGCTAAGGGCATAAAATCAATTGTAAAAGGTGATTTCAAGTGCTATTCTGCTTCTAATGATATTTTAGCCATAGATTGTTGCATCACTATTAAATTAAAAATAGCAAATTTTACTTGGGTTTTCCCTTGCTTGGTATGTAAAAACATAGGTTTGGATTGTATTCTCGGAGCAGACTTTATGATGAAAACCGGACTTATACTTGATGTGCAAGAAAAGTGTATTTTCTTTAAGTTCCTACCTAAACTCAAAATTCGGTTTGCAGACAGTAACCAGCACCTTGATAACCTTGCTGAAATCAATGTACACAACTCTAGAAAAATTGAAAGTGATACTTTGAGCCATCTGTCTGATGAACAGCGTATTGCTATCAGAAAACTATGTGAATCATTTTCTAAAGTTCTAACCTCCGAATTAGGTCTTACCAACCTCTTGGAATATGAGATTAAGCTAAAAGATAGCAGCTATGTTAAAAATCAACCTTACAGATTGGCACCCATTCAGATGAATCTTTTGCGAAACGAAGGACAGCAACTTTTGGATAAAGGCGTTATTGAGCAGTCTACCTCTCAGTATGCGAGTCCTGCATTTCTAGTTCCTAAATCTAATGGTAAGCAACGAATGGTGGTCGATTTCCGTCGTGTAAATCAAAAGATTGAGATTGAATCAGTTCCTTTGCTTGATCTACATTCAGCTTTTCATTGGTTTGCTAAAGCTAAGTACTTTACCACCATTGATTTAAATTCAGCATATCATCAAATCCCTCTCAAAAAAGAATCTAAGCACATCACTAGTTTTTGTGTACCCTGGAATTTATAGCAGTTTACGCGAGTTCCTTTTGGGCTTGCTACTTGAGCTCAAGTCCTCACACGATTATTGGATCAAATTTTTCATGACATTAAATTTAAATTTGTATACAATTATTTGGATGATCTTGTTATATATTCTGAGAATTTTGAGGAACATCTTCAACACTTGAGAGAAGTTTTCTCTCGTCTTGAGAAAACAGGCTTAACCGTTAACCCACAAAAGATTAAAATTGCTGTCCTAGAGATTTCATTCCTTGGTCATAAAATTTCTTCTCAAGGTATTTCCATCGATCCAGAACGTACAAAATCCATTAGAGAGTTTCCTCCACCCCGCGATGTTAAAGGTATAGCTAGATTTATTGGTATGGTCCAGTTTTTTGGACAATTTATTCCTAATTTGGCCGAGAAGGCCGTTCCTTTGAATCAACTCCGTAAAAAGAATGTGAAATTTGAATGGGGAGAAAAACAACAAAAAGCTTTTGAAACACTAAAGAATGATATAATGAGTCCACCAGTACTCCGTATGGCAGATTTTTCGAAACCTTTCATTTTGCAAACCGATGCTTCAGGTTCAGCAGTAGGGGCGGTTTTAGCACAAGAGTTTGATGGTGCCCGCCATCCCATAGCTTTTGCATCCCGGACTCTGACCAATCAAGAGAAGGTAGCATCTATTTATGAATTGGAATGTCTCGCAGTTGTTTTTGGTATAGATAAGTTCAGGCCTTACTTAAAACATACAGAATTCCTTTTGGAAACGGATAATCAAGCTCTATCATGGCTCTTGGCGCACCCACGACAATTAGGCAAAATCGGTCGTTGGGTCATGAAAATCTCATCTCTAAAATTCAAGGTTCAGCATATAAGAGGAACACAGAATGTAATTGCTGATACACTTTCATGTATGTTTGATTGTTCACAGCCTAGTAAGGAGGAAGCCACTTGTAATGTTTGGTCACTGATTTCCCTTTAGCCTTCAAGACTATTCAGGCTCATCAGGAGGAAGATGAGGAATTGCAGAAAATTGTCCAAAATTTGAGTTCAGGTATCCAACAAAAACCATATTTTCTGTCCAAAGGTATCTTGTTTTCCAAAACTCGAAACAATCAGAAATGTATTGTTCTTCCAAAAGTATTGAAACCCCTGGTATTCGAATATTTTCATTCCTCGCCTATTGGTGCTCATCTCGGTATATATAAAACTATTGAGGCTATTAAAATGCATTTTGTTTGGAAAGGTATGTATGCTGAGGTGGCTGATAGAGTCAAACAATGTCATCTTTGTGCACTTAGTAAACCTGCTCAGAATACCCATTTAGGTTTTTTGTCTTCTGAAATATCCGACAAACCTATGCAAAAATTATTTGTTGATTTCGTAGGCCCTTTTCCAAGGAGTAAAGATGGAAATAGTATCTTATTAGTTTGTGTGGATGCATTTTCCAAATTTGTTTGGTTGATTCCTTTAAGAAAAGCTGATGCTCCATCCACGATTCGGGCTCTTCAAACCTACATATTCCAAAGTTTTGGGGTTCCTTCATCAATAGTTTCGGATAATGGATCACAATTTACTTCCAAATTATTCAAAATTATGTGCTTCACACATGGTATACATCATATCACGTTGTCACCATACTATCCTCCACCTTCGCATGCGGAAAGGTTCAATCATAACCTCCATTCGGCCTTAATTGCCTTCCATGCGAAAGATCAAGTTAGTTGGGACAAAAATCTGCGTTGGCTTCAGATGGCTTTTAATTATTCACGTCATGAGTCACATAAATCTTCGCCTTTCAATTTGATGTTCACCTATGCTCCGAACAATCCCGTGTCTAATGTTTGGTCCTTGGATGACCTGTTACCTAAGGATTCTAAAAACATTAAAGTATTTTGGGCAGCTGCCCTTAAAAACTTTAAGCACTCACATGAAAGAAGTCGTATTAAATATGATAAGAATCGAGTCAAAAATCCTTTTCGACGAGGTGACCTCGTCTTATGCAAGTCACATCCTACCAGTAAAGCAGTGGATAAGAGGATGGCGAAACTGTCTTTTCGCTGGTCAGGCCCTTATCACATCCAACGCTTTTTAACCCCAGTGACAGCTGCCCTAGCTGATCCTGACACGGGTTCTTATGTGACCAGAGCTCACATTTCACACTTAAAAAGGTATCACTCTCCACCTCCAGTTTGAATTGTCCAATGTTGGGATCTGCAGGTCCTTTCGTTTGGTCTTCACTGCAGGTGTTTACTTTTGTCCGATCCTTGACTTAGTTTGATCGTGGCTTGATCACCCACTGATCCTAGTCTTGAGGATTCAGAATTTATTTAACTTTTTTTCAGAATAGGCCTATTCTTTATACATATTACATAAAAGGTAGAAAAAAAACCATGGTAGTAATTTAAGTTTTTATAACATCTATTATTTTATCTTTGTTTAGGGTATGTTTTTATGGGTATGCTGTAGTTTAGATCACATGATGTGTGGGTAATATCTGAATAATGTTGGGTATTATTAATAATTAGAAATCTTAAAATGTTGTTTTATCTTATATTTCACTATCCAAAGGTGTTTTCCTGTGTTCTTGTTTTAGTGTCGCTGTGAATCTCCCGTCTCCTGTATTTCCTTGTGGTCGTGTGCCATGTTCGGGGTCTTGTGCCTCCTTGTTTGTGCCTACTCCTTCGCTCTTGGAAGAGTTACGGTAAATCATTTGAATTCTGGTATTCTCTTCGAAAAACAAGATTCGCTCATCTTTTCGGACAATTGTGCTTGACTTCAATTTAGTTCAACTTGAAAATGAAAGTAAACAATTGGATGTTTTCCTGAACAAAGTTATTTCACTGAATAGTGGTCATCACGATGACGAAGCTTGGAATCAGAATTTTGCGTTTGTGGTCAAACAACTACAAGAAAACTTTATTGCATACAAAACTGAGACTATGGCTTTAACTTCACTTTTGCCCCATCGCCCTAGAAGGCAAAAACATGGTTGGTTTAATTTTGGTGGTTGTATATTGAAGACAGTTTTCGGTACCCTAGATAGTGATGATTTGACTGTCTTGGAAAAAAGACTGAAAGTGGTTAACGAGAATCAAGATGACATTTCTAACAGTATGTTACATCATATGATTGTGGTCAAGAATTTAGAAGACAGAGTCGTAAACAACACTATTCTCATTAAAAATTTGGCGTTACATTATCTAAATAGCCATAATGAATTTTACAAAGCATTTAACAGCGCCATCCATGAAGTCTGGGACAAAATCACATTAATAAGTTGGAGAATTGATCTAAATACCCTTTTGTTTAGGGTTAGTGAGACATTATCTAGTGCTCGGCTGGAAATTTCCGATCTAAGACAAGCTATTGAAAACAGTGTTCATGGACAACTAAGTTCCACTCTTCTAACACCCACTGTGTTTATTGATCTTTTGTTTAAAATTCAACAGTATATTGCCCTACCCTTGCATATGTTGGCTACAATTTCGCATGATAATCTCTACATGTTTTATGGTTTGAGTAAAGTCCAAGCCATTGTCTATAAGGGTTCATTAAATGTCATTGTTAACGTGCATTTAGCAAACAAGGATAGCAGTTTTGAGGCTTATAACATTTTCGCCTTCCCTTTTTTCTCTTCTGAGTTCAAACATTATCTCTTACTCAACGTGCACGATACTTTGTTGGTTAGTCCAGACAGAAAAATATTTGCTCCTGTGTTTTCTTCTTCTCTCTCGGGTTGTAAAAAATACGGTGTAACCTTATGTTCCCCGATCTTTCCGTTTTTTGATGCTCATGTCAGTAATTGTGAGTTTAACCTTTTCCTTGGTAAACCCACTTATGAAATTTGTGATAAAAGCTTTGTTTCACTGGATTTACCTTTCCTTCTAAAAACCAATACACTTTGGTTATTCGCTAGTAATCATTCATTGGATCATCCATTTTTCAAAACTTTCGGGTCAGTCATTTCTACTTTACATTTCAATCTAACTTTACCTTCTATTCACATCCCAAAATTTAATTTTAACCTCAGCAAGCCGTCCTTTGCATCACTCCCTAATTTAACCATCAATGCTTCTCTTATTAAGGATATTAATGGTATGTTAAAGTCCCGCCCTAACGGTGCTCCTTTTTATGATGTAGTTAATCTCTTTCGTCCGAAGCAACAACACGTTGAGTCCTACTCTCACTTTAACCTTGCTGCCATATTCATATCCTCCCTGGTCTTAATTTGTATCCTCATTTTGAGCATTATCCTTTTCTTGAAGTTGCGCTCCATCTCGACTCTTCCCCCCCCCCCCCCCCCCAAATCCTTCACCTTCTAACCCTTCCGGGACAATGTTGTTTCCCTTAGCCTCGTCTTCTTATGTGGAATAGTAATTTTTATATATATATATAGCTAAGTGTTTATGTGGGAATTGTTGTAATTGGGATGTTATTTTAGTTTTGGGACTTATTAACTGTTGCCACTCACCGGCTGTTGCCCTTTGAGGGGAGGAGTGTGTGCCATTGCACATTTGTAGTAATGCGCATGCTCACTTTATCTATTTTTATAGTTATTATTTTTATTTTATTTTGTATAGCAAACTGGGAGCCATAATTTTTTTTTACTCTTGAATTTGTAAATCATCTTGTAACCAACAATTTCAGCATAATTTATATTTATAAAACCACAAGTTTCTGTGTTAAAATTCTTATATTAGTTTTACAACAAAATAATTTTACTTTTGTCCATAATGAAAGTTGATTTGGGAAATCGCACTATAGTGTAACTCTATTTGTTTTACATGTGCAGTCTTTCATGTCTCAACTCTTTGGTCTTCTTCAGTTGCACAAAATAATACGTCTTTCTTTTTGAAGCATGTCGGCCATGATGTAACTGTTCCTAGCTTCGGCCGTTTCTTAATCTCTTGACATCAATGTCTTAATTTTATTAATTCTCCGTACACCGCAAGTGGTGAGTAAAATCGCATATTCCTTCAAGAATATGTGGAAATGATATTTTGTTCAATTATCTTATTTTGTAATACATTTATGTACAGTGTGTGTGCGGAAGGCGTGGGTGGCCATGGGCGCGATTACTTCGTGACACACAACTTCTTCGTCACCTGAGTCATGGTGCTCCTCAGTGCCTGATGCAGCTCGTCTAATCAGGAAAGATCTTCTTTGTTACTTTCTGCATGCAGAAGAGCAACCATGAGCCACCACATATCAAAAGATAAAAATTTAACCTAGCATTTTCGGCATTGTTTTGGACTAATAATTAATTTATTTATTTTTGAATTAACCTATGTAATTTTTAACCTATGTAATCAAAATCAATGTGTTTAACTTAAGTATCTAAAGGGGCCCCTTATCTTAACATTAACTTTTACTATCAGTATGACTGTATACTCATCAATTGATATTAACCTTGTTATTGTTATTATTTAAAGTAAAAGAATTTAAAGAAAAGAAAATATAAGGAACAGAGAAACGATATTGTTGTATTCATTTAACTAAGGACCACTGTTTGTATTAATTTTGACTAGTAAATATTTAACTATTTTATCCTGCAATATGGCCTCCCCAGTCGGCTCAAGGTTCTCATGATTTTCTACACGCCTAACAAGGCACCATTGAGCCCGTTCCCCATGCTTTCACTGTTGACCTCTGTGCCTCCTTGGTATTTGGCCAGGTTGAGGTAAAGAGGGCGGCAGACAAGTATTGTTGTTTTCCAGATGAATTTTCAGTTAATTTTTATGAGTTTAGGGACAAAAAGGCTATAGTTAACTGTACGGAAGGTGTAGTTTAATGCAGGTTTTTTAAAAACATACGCCATTGCAGTTTTGCACTGATAATCAAGAAAAAATTCCGAAAATAAAAAATTTAATAAAAATAACAAAAAACACAGAAAACAAGACTGAATCAGTTGATGTTGGATAAACGGAACCACCGATGAAACTAAACAAGTATTATGGACAACACAAAGACGACATACAGTAGGTACGATTAACAATGACTAACAGCGAAAAACTGAAATGGCGCATGATAAAAAAAAACTTCATTAAATTAAAATTCCCAATTGTATGAATCATTTAAAGAATGTTGTAGTGTTATAAATATTTGGGGTAATGCTACTAATCATGCGAGCTCACTATGGCGATTTGGCGAGTTCTTTAGCAAATGTTTGACAGTATTTTTTAAATAAATAATTTCAAGAATATAAACGATTTCAGCCAGGAAAGCAAGATTTAGATAGTGGAACGTAAGATTATAAGGAACTTGTGTTAATTTGTAAGTGAATGAGAATAGAAAATTGACAGAATAAACAAATTTTTTCGGTTAGCATCATAGTCGAGATTAAGAATTGCAGACACACTGCTCAATGTTTTTTTGTGAAAGACTATACTTAAACTAACGCATAGTGGTTTCAAATGCCAGTTTGTTTTAAAGGGGAGATTTTCTTCACACAGCTGGTTCAAATGACCAAAAATATATCCTCTCGCCGTCCACATTATAGGCTTTATACCCATTTCCCTGAAATATTAGCGCAATCTGAACAGAAAACGAGGCGCGAATGGCCTCGTACGTCACGAATAGTAGCAACGAATGGTTCTTGAAGATAAAAATAGTAGAGATCATTGATATGTGACGTATGAGACATATACTCATTTCATACAAACGTTTATTTTTAATCTCACAGTATGTTAAAACATTACAATTTTAACCAAGATCTTACATTTTTAGTTTTTGGTTCTTATTTCGTACTCACTACTAATTCAAGTTAATCATTTGGCATTGACTTATAGAACACTAATCACTTACGCGAACACCCATACTAGTAACTCACACCAGAAAGTGTTTTATCTTTTCCCTCGTCCTTTCTTTCCAAAAAGCTATATAAAACAAGGGCCGTTATTACATATTCGAATTATTAAATATATTTGTAGTAATAATAAGCAACATAGTCTTTAAGATGATTAATTTATAGCCTATTTTTAATGACAATTATAATAAAGTAAAAAAACTATCATATATTATAATCACCCTAGACACCGCAAAGAAACGAGGTTATTGATGATGATAATAACACATTACCAAATAAGAAGATACCCGTCACATAAATTATCTTGCAAGCTTATTATGTACGATTTATCGATTTCTGACTTTGTTTTTGTTAGTTTTTTTTACAGCTAAGTGTGTGATTTGTTGTCACTTAAATTGTAACTTTCTTTCACCGTTCGCAATTAACTGCTGATCATTTGCTTGTACCGAAGCGAAGGTGGTACAAAAACGTTTTTAGTGGTAAAACAATTAAAAAAAAAACATACTAACATATCGAAAGCATAAGATCAAGAAAGTTTACTGAATACCTCAGCAGTGTAGCAAAATGAATTGTTAAACGTTTATAAAAATACTTGAATATTTTTTTTAGTATGAGTTAAATGGTTATTTAATTTTGTTTTGATATAGTTATAGTAAGAGGTGATATAAAAAGTTATCACGAATGGTATTTAGGGTAAAATAAGAATCAAAGCTCTGTAACTAGAAATACGTTGTTTGAACAGTTAAAAAAAAATTACAACGAAAGCATTACTAAAGAAGAAAAAAAAAATGTAATGGTATCAAAGCCATCTAGAGCCAGCCACCAACAAACTGATGCAACCGCTACCTGTCAAGAATATAACGAGCTATAAACACGTTCTACATGAAAACTGTTTCGAACGTGGAGGCAAGAGTGCGCCGCGCACCAGGTGCCTGCCACTGACGTAACGCGGAGTTCCCAGGCCGCCAGGGGATAGATAGCAGCGCCTTTGAAGGAGAGCGCGCCGGGCAATAGGAAGGGGGAGGGGAGGCCGGGCCGTTGTAATCCCCGAAGGAATGCTCACGTGACGTCAGTGGCCGTGAGGTGCCGCCAGAAACCTGGCGCGCGTTCCACGCCCTAGCCTCCCACGTTCGTAACAAGGTAATACATTTCTTCCGGCATATTCTTTCAATCGGTCCAAATGTACCACTTTAATTTGTCCTTTATTTTCCCCTCTGGACGCGATAGACCACATCATTTATCCGCAGGGGCAGGCATTTTTCGCGAAAAGATCTGAACACTTATTAGACTGCAACCAGGTACACCCGCACCTGTGGTTTCTTCATTGTGATTGGCGGCCTTCTACGAGAGAAATCGTTTCCTTATTTGACCGAGCCACTCAGGACGCGTTTGCTACCGCACTGAATCACTGTGATTGGTGTTGTTACAATCGATATGTACCTGGGAGAAACTCACCCAATCACGAAATATCGACGATGCTATAGTGTTTTAATTTACATCCAGTCTCGAAATCTTTTCGCGAAATCTGCAGGCCCCTATTTATCCAGTTCAGGATTTCATATGGGCCTTACTACGCCCACTTGAAGCCTAGGGCACCTGCCCTTCATTGTGGATTGTACGGCCACACCAAATCGCCATCCTGATAACCAGTCGAGTTAGCCTTCATTCGGTTTGTCGCTAATCGAAGGTTCTTACAAGCTTGATCGTGTATGAGTGGCATATGCTCTTCCAGACGACTGCCAGAGTCGGTGATGCTGGTCGGTTCTTGGCGAGGACGGCCGAACTCGACATCACAGAGCAGCCTCAACTCCTGTTCTGTTGATGGTCGGTCCACAACCTTGGCGAGGTGTTCCTTGAGAGTTATGTTGAACCTCTCCACCATGCCATCGGACTGAGGATGTATGACTATAGTCCTGGTTTTATTAATTCCCACCAACCAACACACCTCCTGAAAAACTGTTGACTTGAATTTGCAGCCTTGGTCGGAGTGGAGCTCCACTGATACCCCAAATCTGCAAATATGTTGTTGACTAGTGCATTCACAATGGTAGTGGTTTCTTGGTTAGGAAGTGCATAATCATCTGACCACTTACTGAAGTAATACATTGCTAACAGAATATACCCGTTACCATCTTTAGTCTTGAGAAATGGTCCAGCGATGTCGATTGCTATCCTCTCAAAGGGGGCTACCACATTGTAGGCCCTCATTTTCCCACGACTACGGTTCTGTAGATCTTTTGCAGTGAAGCTCAACTTGAATCTTGGCTAGAGTTTAATTCGACCCTAGGTGGCCACCAGATGTACCATAAAGGATTTCCTTCATCACCTCCGCTATTAAACTCTTCGGAAGAAGTAGTTGCATGAAAACTACTTTTCCATTTGGACTCTCCCATGCCCTCATAAGCAATCTATTAACCATCCTTAAGGAATACCAATGTGCCCAGTAAGCTTTCACAGCCTTCGGTCACTGGATATCTCATGCCATAATGGACATCCAGAACCGTACTCTAGCCAGCTCATAAGGGGTTCCAGGTCAGGATCTTGTTGTGCTGCTTTCAAGCTGGCACTATCCCTATATCTTCCCCGTTAGTTATGGTGATTCGGCTAACGTCTTTGATTCCCACAATTTTTTCCCGCCTTTTTGCAATGGTTGCATTCTATATTGTAAGGTCTTCGGGAGAGAACATCGGCATCGCTTTAGATTCGGCCTTTCCGGTGTTCTATTTGACAATCATACTGCTGTATCTTCTCAATACAACGAGCAAGTTGTCCCTCTGGATTCTTGAACTGTAACAGCCTCTTAAGTGTAACATTAATAGTGCTGGAAAGGAATTTTCTCTCATATAAATATTTGTGGAATTGTTGCAGAGACTTCACTACAACCAGAGTTTTGATCTTGGGACACAAAAGTTGCATTCAGGCTTAGACAAAACTTCGCTGTAGTATGCCATTACTCGTTCATTTCCATCTTGGACTTGAAAAAACCTCAAACCCAAGCCCATTTCCACTCGCATCTGTGTTGAGGATATATTCACCATGTTGACAGGGGTATACAAGTATGGAGTTAGTACACAGGAATTCCTTCAGGTCTTGAAAGGCAGTTTCACAGGCTGACGTCCATAGAAATTGTCTCTTGTCCTCGGTAAGCTGATGCAGTGGTATCGCGACTTTTCAGAACCTTAGGCACAAACCACCTATATTAGGCACAGAGTTAAAAAAAAACTGCTTAATAATGCTTTTTATTAGGTTAAAGCCACTTCTTAATAGACTGGATCTTCTCAGGGTCTGTTCGCACTCCAACCTGCGATACAATATTGTTACGAACGCAGACAGGACCGCAACGCGCGCCAGGTTCGGAGCTGGCTGGCGGCCCCGCACAGCCACTGAAATCATACGCTGTCCATTGACGTAACGCATTCCTGGCATGAATAAAAGGGTCGTTGTTACCCCCCTCCCCCCTCCGCATCCTTGGACCTGCCTCGGCGCCGTTATCTATCGCTGAGCAGCCTTGGGAATTCCGCGAGCCGCTGCGCGGAGTTGAGATAATGGACGCCGCCACTCTGGACTGTTCGCTCGTCGGGGTCGGCCCGGCATGACGCGACTCGTGACAGCTGCTCTCGTCTGTTCGAGAAGGGCGACGCTGACCTCCGCGACAGTTTGGCGACAAGAGTCCCGCGACGGCGAGGACCGGTGAGTTCCGTGAGTGCGGCGAGAGTTCAGCGACGGGTGCCGCGTGAGTCTCGCGACGAATCCCGTGACGGACAGTTCCGCGAGGAGTACGGCGACAGTTCCGCGAGAGTTTGACGACGGAGTTTGGCGACAGAGTCCCGCGACGGTGAGTGCCGAGAGTTTCACGACGAGTGCCGCGTGAGTGCCGAGAGTTCGGCGACGGAGTTTTTTTTTGGTGACAGAGTCCCGCGAGGAGTGCGGCGACAATCCCGCGACAGTTCTGAGTGGATTCCGAGCGGGTCCCGCGACAGTTCTGGAGTTCCGCCGAGAGCGAAGTTGCGACATCGGCGAAGAGGGTGAGAGACCCCCCTCCCCCCCCCCTCCGCTCGAGTGTGGCGCGAGACTGTGTGTATTGACAGGCGCGTGTTAAGAGGCGAACCACTGTTGAGCCTAGCTCCAGCGAGGAATGCGAGCTGCGGAACTTGACAGACATTGAGTGACTTTATGATAAAAATATTTAAATGGCAGTGTATTGTGATTGGACATTTTTAAGTACAAATATTTATTATTAATGTAGATATTAGTAATCAATAGAACCGCAATAAAACTTAATTGTGCTATCTCTTACGAACCCAGTTGTCCCCACATTATAAAATCGTAACAATGTGTCCTAGGAATGGTACCACTTCTTAGGACTTAAGTTGTGCATTGTGAAGCCTGTCAAACCCATCTTGGATATTTTACAAATGTTCCATTACTGTATTCCCTACCACAATAATGCCATCCAGGTATACTAGGCATGTCTTCCAAGTCAAGCCATGCAGAACAAGTTCCATCAGTCTCTCAGAAGTTGCAGGAGCATTACATAACCCAAATGGTACCACAGTGATCTGATTTTTGCTTGTGTTTTTGTGTGTTTGTATATATTTAATTATTTTCTTCTTTATTCCCGTGTTCCTATAGAACACACAGTGAAAACCAGCAATTGGGGGGGGGGGGGGGTGTTTGTCCATAAAAATGTTTTGAACCATCTAATCAGTTGGAATAACAAAAAAAAAAAAAAAAACGCCAAATACTAAATATGAAATATTGGCACTGCATTACTTTGAATTATAAAACGAAAACACATAACACAGGTCTGCAAAAAAATTACAGCTCATGGGATATATTGCTGAATTGCATGTTTTAAAGTTTGCAGATTCTAAGAATGACTTCCATAAGATTCCATCACGTATACATATTTTTTTTGCAAAATAAAAACAAATTTTTGATTTAAAAACGTTTTTATTACAATGAACTACATATATTATATATTTTTTACGACTATTCAAAACATTTTTTTTCTGATATTTATACAAAACTTTAAGTCTACTCGTTTTTTCTTGTGAAACTTTTTTTTCTCTTTGATGCTTCTCCGAACTCGTTTCCAATTTCCTTTTCTGGTTTCTCGATTGAGCATCTGACAGTAGTTAGCTGACATATTGACATCTCGTCATCCTTGGTAACGTCTATCAATATCACGGACATTATAGTGAAATACTTGACCTTGTTTCTCAATGTAGGTTCCCAAGTTTTAAGGAAAATAGTCAATATGGGAGTGTAGGAAATGAACATTTAAGCTCATCTTGCATCTTTGAACTTCATATGCTGCCAGCATGCTTTGTACAATTGTTTTGTATTCAGGGTCCTTAGTATTCCTCAAAACCTTGTGCACTACATTCTTGAAAGAGTCCCATGCTTCTTTTAAATTTCGTCTCATTGTTTCCAAAAAGAAGGGATTATATAAAGTTTATTATGTCGAGGCCAGTGAAAACTCCCTTTTTAGACAGTTTCGGGAATTGGAACACAGATATCTGAAAAAATCCCGATCTGTTCGTAGTGATTTGACAAACTTTATAAGCCCCAATTTAATATGCAGAAGTGGTAGTAACATTTTTTTTTCTGGTGGAATTATGGTCGAATTGATGACGTTTTCTGGCTGGCGGTTAAACTGTCGCGTGGTGGCCAATCAGTTTTTTTTTTTGTCTAGTTCAGCTGTCTGGCTCTACTGTCCCATAAACATGGAAAGAAAGGATATTTAGTATAACTACCCTTCTGACCCAACGACGTGGTTAGTAATTTTAAATCTCCACAAACCATCCATTGATGCCGTTGATATTTTATTTCAAACCATCCATTGATGCCATTGATATTTGATTTTCTTAAGAATCGTAGCTAAGTCACTATAGTTTTCTTCCATATGAACCGAGTGTCCCTTATGTCCATTATGTAGTAAGACTTCTTTGAGGATATTTTTTGAAGAATCAATGAATATGCGCTATTCTTATTAATCATATTCTTTTTCAAAGCACTTGATGAGCACATGGGAATCATTAGATTAAACTAGATTTCCCTCTTTTGAGAAAAAACTGAGTAAATTCTCTCTCTGTCTCTCTTTTGATGCCTGTACCACAAAAATGAGGTCCCAGAGGATTGTTTTTTTAAGCCTTGATCCTAGCAATTCAGCTGCATCTTTTGAAAGACCTAAGTCTCTTACTAGGTCGTTGAGCTCACTCTGACAAAAAAAGTTGATGTCCCTCGTCAACAGGAAAATCTGAGCCAGATTCATCCAGGGAAGCTATTGTGTCTGAGTCCTCTGACTAATTCAAGATGTCATCGAAATTAGAAGGTGGTGTGGAACTGGTATTCCAGAGTCATGGGACACTGGACGAATAGCTGAGTCAAGGTTAGGGGAAGATATTTAATTTTTTTTTCCTATTAAATCCTTTCACATTATCGAACAGAAGTAGCAGTATGTAATGTGCTTTTTCTGTTCATGCCATATCATAGGAATGCCAAAACGAAATGAGTATTTCTTACCCTTAAACAACAAACGAAGATCTTCCTCGCATCTTCTGCACACCTTGTGTGGAGCCATGCTTTGTCTTCATCTCAGAGTTTCAATTTAAAATATTCAAAATAAACTTTCTTCACAAACGCACTTATGTTTCTGTGTTGATTTTTCAATTTGTATTCAGCACAAACATAACAGAAACTGTTAGGAGAAATCACACAAACTCTGTGAGCCATATTTCAGAAATAAAAACATAAGCATAGTAACGTTAGAGTTCTGGATATAAACTGAGTGTGGCATTAGATGGCCAGCGAGATAATGAACTTATTTATCTTGTTGAAACATGATCTAATCCAACAGCAGGTGGTTTATATTTATTCCTGGTACCCCAGATAACATGACGAAACACTATCAACCACACTAGTAAGATTACTCACTATAAACTAATTTAACCTGTTTCGACACAATCATGCGTCCTCCCTCATAACTCAAAAACCAATTTACCAACCTCCCCCTACAAAAACTTTCCTCAACCATTAATTTAAGGCTATTTTTTGAATAAAAAATTACAAAATTTTAAGTTAAGTAGAAATTTAATGCAAAATGCGAACAAAACCTTGAGTGTAACAAAATAATTGACGAGATGGAATGTTTATAGTATTTTTTTTTGTTTTGACTTAGTTAATATCTATAGTAAAAATGTATTAAAATATTATGCAGTTTTTACTTGCAGACCTGTATAATTTACAGTAATTCTTCTATAATGTAAAAATTACACTGCTATAAATAACATCATCGCCGGTTACAAGGTTCGTGTTCCTTTGTAAACAGGATAAACACCCGCGTGGAAGGAAGATCAGAATTGTTGTTGTAACCAAGTTTTTGAAGATTGTTTCTGTGCTCCGAAGATTATAAGTTCGAGTATACGTAAATGTACTTAAGATAACCATCAAGGTTAAAACACCCTTGGGTAATTTGTAAACAGTCTGTTTCGTAAATATCTGTGTGGATCTTTTTAAAAGTTTGGCAAAACTATAGCTTGTGAACTTAGGCTATGATCACTAAGAAAATGCGATGCAATATAAACAGAACCAATGGAGGGATCCAAACAGTTCTTAATATTTTTTTCTGATCGCAACCTACGCTTGGTTGTACGAGGTTTGTCTGAAGAAAAAAAATGGGTACGTTTACTTAGGTACGCGCGTGAGAAGTTATACTTCTTTGGCATCATTAAAAAATAGTTTTTAATTGCATGCAAAAATAGTGCGTGGAGTCCCTCCGCGCGTAAGAAGTGAAACTTCGTAATGTGGAAATGAAAATAGGAAGGGGTAGAAATTGATTTTTAGTGAAATCATATTGTATCAAATCAAACTATAAAAATAAAGGAAATAAATTTGTAACGATTCATAGATTGATTTTCACAGAGCGAGAGACACACCTTTTGAATGTCTATAAAACTAACATTTTTATGAGAGCAGATTTTCATGAAATAAATCATGAAATCATTCAACGATAAAAGCTGTTTATTTAATTAAGCGGACGGGTTCGCCCCAAGGAGAAAATTGACGCGGCGAGACCTCGTGGACATAGAGAAATGACACACACTCACTATTTATATGTCTATGAAACATTATTTTTTTCTGCAATTTAAATTGTAATATACAAAAACGGTATTGAAAATTGAAACAAACTTGGCGACACTACAAACTGTCAGGATCTTTATTTTTTTCTTACTCTCTACTTAGTTCCTTACAATAGCATTCACTCTAGCTCTCTCTCTTTCTATTCCCCCTCCCCAGGAGCGTTAAACGTTTAACGCAACCTTGTGGGAAGTCGCATTATAAGTATAACTTCAATAAACGAAACATCGCGGCAAACAGTTTCTGATCAAGAGTGTCTTCTAGCTTTAATATTTGCCAGGAGGTAATGGTTTTCCGACTAGTTAGCTCACGTCCCCCAAACCCCCTTTATCAATAAGAGAGCTTAGCCCGGGTTGTTAAAGTCCGCATGTTTCGAAAATGTGAAACGAGGCGGACGTTGCCGTGAGCGGTTGGATTTTCTCGTTACGCTGTCATAGCTCTGTTCTCATAATCTTGAACCTGTTCTACGATGTCAGTGAAGCCAATCAGACGGTTAGGAGCATGTTGTATAGAACTGACTGTTAACGACGAGCATTGATAAACATCACAACAACCATGCGTAAATAAAAAAATGTCATTCCGTTCCCTATCGGCAAGCATTTAGGATATTATAGTGTGCTATATATTATTTTCTAATTAAATCTGAACACCTGATAGCTATTACGTAAAGTCATAGTCCCTAGCTAATTTGAGTGTTTTTATTCACTGTACTGGCTGGATTTTCCAGTACAGACAATCTGGCTAATAAATTAGAAAATACAAAATATGAGAAAGTTATTTCACTAAAATACTGTAATGAAGAAAATTAAACAATTTATGGGTTGGAAAATAGAAGTCAAAATGTTTTTTTGTATAAAATTTTTATAATAGTTTGCGTAAGTTAAAATTGGGGTATGTTGCAGGAATATTGAATGAAATTGGAATTGAATACGTACTTATGTAGTGCTTAATTCTCTACCCAACACTACAATCTTATTAAATTATATTAAATTACTTATTAGTGAAATACAAAATTAAGAATTTTTTTCAAAAGTAATACTTGAAGAAATGAAATTATTACTTTAGCTTTGTTTTGAGTCTGGATGAGTTATTTTTTGAGTAGGGTTAGAAAATTTCGTCAAGAAGAAAGTGATTTTTGCTGTTAAACAGATTATTTTTCTTACAATTTATCTTTAAACACAACTCGACTTAAGGTTATGTTGCAAAACGCCTCAGCACTCAGAGTGTCACTCATGCATACATCCACAGTCAAGTATCTCTCTGTATGCGTTTCTGCGTCCCTGGTTTATCGATAGTTGACTGTACCAGCGAGAAGCCGTAACATATTTTCATGACTGCGAGAAATGAACACTGATTTGGTCAACGTTGTGCCCAAAGAAACCAAAAAAAAAATAAAAAATATCTGTTTAATTTGTTTATCAAACAATAATTTATTGAGCAACTGGTAAAGTAGGTGATGAGGAACATGCATTACTTCATGTCTTCAGACAATCTTCTGAATATATTTTGTAATAAAATTCATACTTCGCATTATTTAATTCTAACGTTGTAACCATCTTGGTTGCAAAATACAGATGAATATTTTCATACTGTTTACAGCCACACACCTTGATGGACTTAAAAATATTACCAGTAAATCCCAACATTAATATAACTGAAAAAATGAGCATTGGAAAAAGTTTTTAAATGACGCTTCACTCGTGGAACAATTTTTTCTTATACCTCAAAACCCCACTTTCACGCATTTTTCTTTTTTAACGATTCCATTTATGAGACTGTTATGACATCATCATGATATTATTTTAATGAGCAGCAATTCATTAATCCAGCATAACTCGGTTTTTAAAGTACGCGACACTTTTCTTAATTTCTAGGGTGAATTGAAGATAGTCCTGTAGACGTGTCGTAGGCTACAACCGCCGTACTATCATATTGTTAGCTGTTCTTAACGCAACCCTATTATGAACATTTTAGCTACGGATGGCTGCACTGCCTCATTATAAAAAGGTATTCTAGTTAATTTTCCTAGTTCAGTGACTATTTTACATGTAATGATGCTTAATATGTATGAATCCGGAAAAACAGGTTGCCTACGTTGTCCAGTTAAATTCGTTGTGCTTGTGACTGCATCGACTGGAAACAATTTATTTCGTAACGAAGCCACCAAGTCGTTGGGTTTGTTAGAACCATCAAAACACTTGCTTGTTTATGGAATAGCAAATCATTCAAAGCATTAAAATTAAAAAAAAAAACTAATGTTGGCTAAAGGATTATTGTATGGAGTTCACTAGATATAAAATTGTCAAATATTATTGAACAAAATCAGTTGAGTCCAAAACCATTTTAATTATGCTTATAATATCAGTAAAAAACAAAAGATTGTTTTCAGAAAAATACCTGCAAATTTCATTGGCCCCATGGAAACAAAAAAGCTTAACTTTTTTATTATATTATTTTTTTGATATTATTTACTTGTGTTTAATAACCACCGTTCCATTAGACGGCATTTTATTCATACATTTCATTAGAAAACAATAATTTTCAGGTGAACTTACATGAATTTTGATGAAAAGAAGTTAAGATTATTGTCAGCAGTAGATTTTTTGAAAGTTTTAATGTCAGAAACTTATTTATCTCATCTCTTTCTGATGCCCGGGACCTTGCCTTACTTTTTTCACACGAGTAATCTTCATCTTTTCTGATTTTTGTTTTTTGATTTTGGTTTAGGTCTTTTATATATTTTCAGGCTTTAACAATACTCATATTCTAGTCAGTCATTTTTCAATTTTTATAAAAATCTTAAAACTATCTTCATATTTAGCTATAAGGGAAATGTAATTTTGGCATTTAATTGCGACGAATAGTATTTAGTTTACCCTTATCCTAAAATAATCTACATTTTGGTCTGATATTACATCATGCTTTTCTTCTTTGCATCGAATTTGTTATAAATACCATCAATATGTCGCATACTACACAAGTGAATTTCTATACATTAAATTTCTATATGCATTACAATAAAACAGACATATTTTATGAAATTAATAAATAATTTTTTACTGAAAACTGTTTGTTATCAAGATATTTGTTAAATAATTTGCACAAAAATATTGTCGTCTCAGTATCCCCAACAATGGGTTTACTGAAACAAAAACATTTCAATTATATATATATATATATATATATATATATAAATATTTATTTATTTATTTATTTATATATAACAGAAAAAAAGAACCAGTTCCCTTTTACATTTGTTTTTCGCGAAGTAAAGTTAGTAATCAACATGACATTTTTTTATTTACATTCACATCGCTCTTGCACGCACTTGGTAGCTGGCCAAGAAATTGCCTGAAGTATGGACATTGTTAATAACACTTTTAAAATGATGGAAGGACGTGTAACCCGCCAGTAAATCTTCTGCTAATAGGGAGGGATTCCCCGCTGAAAGCCCGGACGAAGATGTGGCATTAAAAATAAAAGCAGTTTCCCAGACGGGCGCCGGCAGTGACTCATGTACCCGGGCGGTTAATGCGCTGTCATTGGAGGGTTCTGACGCGGACCAAGTTTGACACACGAGCGTCGTTTGTCCACGTTGCGACACGGAGGCAAGGCCCACTTGCTCCACGCCGCAACGAACAAGAAGCGGGGTGAAATGGGGCCAACAGTCCCCCGCCTTTCCCCCTACTACCCCTACCCACCTACAAAAACTGTTCAGGTCTAGAATAAAATTTGCTCTCAGATTCGATACGCGTTAATCCCAGTGTTACATGAAGAGCAGTCATTAGCCGAAAGCATCATAGTTCTCGTGCTTATTTAGTTATAGTCTATGCCACGTATTTTGTCTCATATTTGACAGGTTTCAAAATAAGTACCTATGAGCTACGTTTAGGCCTCTTTTTTTCCTGTCAATAGTGTTTTGTAAACAGTCTAATGTGATAATCAGTGTTCGTATAAAAGAAATAGTGTACGAGTCTTTCACTACTCGCCAGAGATGTGTAACATCTAACCTCGGTAACGAGCTAATTCATTCATTCATTCATTCATTCATTCAGATGAGACCGATATGGTGCTGCGACGGAATGAATTGGTGCAGGAAACGGAACCACCCTGAGTAAATCCACAGGACACGGTAACGTCCGCCACGCTTCCCCCTTGAGATAAATACGGGAATGTTTGAATATAGTACCTTCTAAAATTATTTTAAACGGAAGGTACACGTCGATGATATAATATTTTTAGATTTGCGTGGAAAGTATATCAACTACGTAGCTTATGTGTGTTCCTACCAAATATTTTTTAATTCAAAATATTTTTGTTATTTCTTATGTAGGTACGTACAATTTTTTTATAGTCAGCTGATTCTTAAACAGCATTAAATTCTCTTCCACGACAAGAAAACACATTATCAAACAATTTTCAAATGTTGGCTAAGTGAAGTAAAATAGCTACAAATATCCAAGCATTTAGTTGGTTCTAGCTTAATTTCATACAAAAACTATTTTTTTTTTTTTTTATCTGAGCTCTCGAAATACGGTATTTTGTAGGAATTATTTCGTGAATGGAACAGAAATAGATTTGAATGGAAATGTGCTCCAAAATACGATGTAGTCATCAGTGGAGTCTTAGAAATCTCGAAAAGATGGTGGTCCCGCGTGATTCATCCGTATATGTATATTAACTTCCACGAACATTGGGGGCTGTACTAAGCGGTTTTGGTGTGCCAAACTCAACATTTAAATAGTACATTTATTCTTTAATACTTTATGCTATAATTTATAGTAATAAAAATTAATTATATCAACTTTAAAAATACGTTAGAAACCTGGCATTACAACCCTTAGTTTACATTGAAATGTAGAGATAGCGCAGTATTCATCATTCATCATAGAGTATTAGACTACATTTATGTGACTCCTGAAAAATAAAGGAATTACGCTATTAAATCTTTACTGTTAAATCTTAAATGTTGAATCAGCTAAATAAAGTTAAGGGGGTTTTCTGTCGGTTAGTGAAAAAAAAAAAAAACAAATACACATACATATACTTATTGCTATAATATGTGTTTTAAATGTTTCAGGTAAATTAGGGCTTTAATATATCTATTAAAATGCAAATTTTAGTTTTAAAAATATTTAAACTCTACCACCTTTTTCGTTATTGTTTGGAGAACCAAGAAAATGTTAAATATATTGACATGTTTGTTACAACATAATTTTCCTGGCTAATAAAAAGTAGTTCTTTTTTAATTGGTTTTATATTTTATTGTGACTCTTAAAGTTTAAAAAATGTATTCCAGAATTTTTTCACCACCATGACGTTTACTTTGACACACCAATACGCTTAGTATATCCCGTAATAATCACGAAATTTAACATATACAGATGCATGTTGCCCCTCGTGTGTTCGCCACTTGATGATGTCTGCTTGGCTTTTGACATTCAACCTGCTAAATTTATGTTGTTTAATTTGCGGTTATTTCATTTCATTTCTTGTGCGTACAAAAATTTTACCTTCAACGTGCCTAAAGAAGTATACCTAACCTCAAAAACGCAGGCGATGTAAATTCTAATCTAGGGATACATTTCACACGTCCGGCGTTGAGGCATTTACAACAGTATTACTTTTTTTTTTAAGAATTCGGCGTTAAATTTCGTGTCCGAGTTTCGTATTAGAAGTTTATATGCAGCGTGAAAACAAACTAATTCGCTCATTACCAAGGTTCGATGTTTACACATTACTGGCAAGTACTAAAAATTCGCTCACTTTTTTTGACGTGACAACGTCTAATAAATCGATGAACGCCAGCTGCACCCAAGAAAAAGTGTCCTGTAACGCACACTGTCCCGTTACGCTGTGTCCCGTTACACTTATTGTACGCTTGCGCCGCATCTATATCTCTTCCACTGGATTGGAACAACCATCGATTTGACTTTTTCGAGGCACATTAAACTTAAAACACTCCCATTCGTTTCCTACTTTTCCTATCATCGTCCGATCCTTAACAGGATAACACAGATTGGAAGAAGTTAAATAGCAAACATGTATAAAAGTTATAGTTAAAATAATCTCTTCGTTAAAGTAATAAACATATTAGAATTAATGAGTGTAAATAAATGTAAATTTATCAATTAAATTGTAGATTTCATTTCACTTCTTCTTTGTATCCATAAAAAATAGTGATAATTCAATAAAAAATGATTCAATTTTATTCATATAAGTATGCAATCATTGCATCAATGTTTTGTTATGACGTCACATTAAACTATCGTCCGTAAACAGACTTTACAGACAACTAATTTTTTTTAAACTAGCTCTTAGCAACTGCATAGTTTCATTGAGTCCTCGATTACGGGCATTGTGATGAGTGCTTAGTTGTTATAGGTACATCACCCATGTCTCCCACTTTAAAATGATACACGATTTCGCACATTTAGTATACTACAGCTCGGGTCGTTGATTTCAATTTCATTCTAGCAATCTCGAAGGTGGTAAATAATTATATGGGGATTTTCGTCAATTTACAAAAACCGAGTTTCCTTGTTTTGAATACGAAATCACAAAAGTTTCGTAGTGTGTAAATGAAACCTTCAAAAAGTTAAGTCTTCGGGTGAAACTCCCATCCAACTTCCTCGTGTGTATTTACCTTGTTTACAAAACAACACAGGACAGTGGCGGACGTTAATGGGTGCTCGTACTTTGTACGCGCGCTAGAAGTTATACTTCCTTGGCGTAATAAATACCTAACATTAATTTTCCATGCCAAAAACAAATTGAAATAAAATAATAAAAGGACTGTAGTGATATTGTAAACAAATTGGTAATGTATAAATTAAATGACATTAAACAAAATTATCGTCTGTAAAGTCGGTTTACGGACAATAGTTTAACGTGACGTCATAATATAACACTGATTAAATGATTGCATACTTTTACGAATAAAATTGAATCATTTTTATTGAATTATCACTATTTTGTATGGATACAAAGAAAGAGTGAAATGAAATCTACAATTTAATTGATAAATTTACTTTTATTTGCACTCATTAATTCTAATATGTTTATTACTTTAACGAAGAGATTATTTCAACTATAACTTTTATACATGTTTGCTATTTAACTTATTCCAATCTGTGTTATTCTGTTAAGGATAGGACGATGATAGGAAAAGTAAGAAACGAATGAGAGTGTTTCATGTTTAATGTGCCTCGAAAAAGTCAAATCGATGGTTGTTCCAATCGAGTGGTAGAGAGATAGATGCGGCGCAAGCGTACAATGAGCGTAACGGGACACAACGTAACGGGATAATGTGCGTTACGGGACACACTTTCGCGCGTGCAGCCGGCGTTCGTCGATTTATTAGACGTTGTCACGTCAAAAAATTACGTAAATATTCTGTATTTAATATTAATATATACAAAAGTATATAATTAGTTATCAAATATAGTAAAAATCTAAATAAATTTTAAATAATAATGCAAATAAATAAAGTGATGAATGTTTTTTCTCATATATTAATTTTATTTATTAAATAATAATTCAAATACATTATACATAGGGAAACTTAACCTAATTTATATAATTACACTTGAAAAGGTTTATGTACACAATTTATATCACTAGAAGTCTCAATAAATAAATAATTTTAATTATATGGAACAGTATTCAAATTTAATTACTAATGTATAAGATTTAAAAGCACACATAATATTATTATTTCTAAGTAGTATTTTCATCCTTTTGAAAATTTCGTTGCATGTTGCGAGCGCATTGAAAAAATTCACTCTCATTATTTTTTCCCAAAAGCAACTAAAAAAGTATAACTAAAAAACTGCGATAATTTGGTGAAAACGGTATGTTATTTTTTGAAGCTGCAGGCTGCTGTCACAACGCCTGGAACAACAAGCAACACGCGCATTGACTCATGTTGAGATTAATTAGGTAATAATCGTAAACCTTGTTGTTAACGTAAGTTTTTTTTTTTTTGGAATACATGTATTTTTTTGCAACCTCCTCTTAAAAAAATTACAGTATCCACCACTGAAAACAGAACTAGAGGGTCGAAATACAGCGTAGTTTTTTACGGAGATAGTGTTATCTGAAACTGCGAAGAAGCTTTTGTTTTATTTGCAGCGCATACTGCGTTTAAATGTTCTGCAATTATACTGTGTTTTTTTTATAGTTAAATCTTTGACGGTTCCAATGATTACTGGTAGAAATTTAACTGGCTCAGATCGAAAATAAAAATGAAATGGTAATGCAATATGGAGCGTTACGAGAATTTCGCCAATAGCGAATGCCACGAAAAAAAAAAAAAAACAGTCGTGAAAGGTGAATGCTTGGGTGGGTGAAGGTGTTGTATTTCTTCAAAGTGCCATCTCACTTTCGAGGCCGCAATAGAAACCTCCGGTTATTGCCTGTAATTTACAGTTACCCCCCCCCCCCCTCCCCCCTTCACCATTTCGTGGGATATACGACCTCGTGTTCCAGTTACTCCAATTATGGAGTACCCTTTCGCCGACGGTGACGTCAAAATCGTGAATGGTACGATGGTGGGTGAGGGGGGAGGAAAAGTTTAGAAAATAAAAATAAAAATAAACAAACGTTGGTGGGTGCCAATTAGGACCAATTAAATTGCTCGTCGGCCAGGCATGCGTTCTGTTTTCAGCGGCAGTCGAGGTCAATTGGTGATGCGGAAGCTTTATTAGTTCAATATTAAAAAAAATAGGGGGAGGGGGGGAATTTGGAAGAAGAGAGAGCGGGGCGAAGGTAATACGTAGCGGGATTAATTTCGTCTGAGGACGTAACGATGAGAGAGGATTCTTACGAAAGCGCGAGGAAAGGTTTCGAACGGACCAGAAACTCGGGCGAGTGAGCGAGCGTGCATGCGAAGTGTTTTTTTTTTTTTTTTTTTTAAGGGGGAGCGTGGAGTGAGTTGGTTCGTAAACCTGCCACCGAGATCAGATAGCGCCAGCTGGGGGACTGTGAGGAGAAGGGAAGTGGTTTCACGTTGACGTGCAGCGAGAAGAACCGCGCCATCTGGCCTCCATGTACACAAGTCTGCGCTTCTGTGCGCGCGTCAGCATTCACACTAAGCCATCCCTATAGCCTGCATCACATATTAAGCTATAGCACGCAGAAGAAATACATTTGGAGAAATTCATCCAGCTCGAAACATCTCGTTGTGATATAAGTAGGCTCCATTTTGTGACCATACCTAGTTGGTTCGAAGCCCAGTTCTTATGAACTTGGAAGTACCGCCGTTCTTGATCCTCTTCACACAGCTTTGCAGCGTGAATATACTACCTTATATTTTACTTTTAAAAATTAAATATTTCAGAGGCTTTATTGAAAATTACTTGCAATATACTTCCGCAAAATTTTTTTTGTGCATGATTGTCGTAATTTGAATTATCGTGCATCGATAACGCAAGTTTGTTTTAGAAACATAGGCTGAATACCAAATTTTATATCACATTTTAATCTGATGTGCAAAAAAATCTCAGTAATGCAATTTTCAAACATAACGTAATATAACGCTTGATCACGGAGATGCTTCTAGTGATTTTATGCTCAGTTTATTCGGTGCAAAGCTTCCCCCCCCCCCTTAAAATTGGATTTAAAAGGGGATCAGAAGGCTTGATTGTACTACAGATTGTTAGCAAGGGTTACAAGTCAAAAATAAATAATAATAATATAGACAAACAAAATTATTTAAGAAATTATTATTTATTAATTTTCACTCTGGCGAAAAAGGAAGCTTATATGATTAATTCTATTATATTTCTCGGTGTTACTGTCGTTGACAAATTAATTGCGTTTACTGATGGAAACGGTGACCCGTTATAAGCAAAAGCCGTATAATAAATGCACCACTATTCAATGGCAGTCATCCCTGTTTTGCAACCACTGATGTCAGATTTAAGTAACATCATCCAAAATTCACCTCAGTAACTCAGTGGCATACTTAAATGGCATGCTGAGTTTCGTCCCAGGGACCGTTACGTTGTTTATACCATTTATTTTTAGTAACAAACCAAAACTATTTAAGTTATACCGCTGTTGATGATTTTTTAATATGTTCATTATATTTAGTGTCCATTAATAGAAACATATTTTTTCTACAAATTTGTTGCTTTTGTCTTGGACTGCAAAAACATTTCTTTCTGTGAGTCCCTACATAATTTTTTTTAAAACTAAATTATATATATCATAGCACCCGTAAAGCCAAGAGACACTTAGGAGTAATTTTATCCATCATTTAGTAACAGAGAAACAGCAAAAAATATAAATTGTAATTCGCTATTTATTATCCATTTGTAATATTATAGATTTACAGTATTCGATCCATGACAGAATCTACACCAGCCAACTCGGGGAAAAGCATATTTCCCGGCCGGGCGCGACTGTGAAAGGCCGTCGCCTCCGAAACGCGATTCGAGTAGTTCCGCCGCCCGCCGCTCGCAGCGCTCGGCGCCACCGGTCGAGGGCGTCGCGTCGCCACGAGGCGAGGTCTGGATCCCGGACGGGCTGGTGATCCATGTAAGTCCAAGCGCCCAAACCCCGCATGACAGACTCTTTCTGCTCTGTCCAACTCTTCTTCCTGAACCACCCTTCTTTCTCCCGTATTTAACCTGCCTGAAGTTAATGCATGAAATTTGGCATCCCGCATGAAAGTGCCCAGGGTTTTCCCTGTGTCTGTGCCGGTTTTACCTGGGCCCAACATTATCTAGTAGTTTAGTCTAGAATTAAGAGTGAGGGGAGTTAGTCATGGCGCCAATCGCTGCCCTGGCTGGCCAATCCCCTCCTAAGCACATGATGCATGCGACCCTCTCCCTGCATGGCTAATCCCAGCATGACTAGGCGTATAGGCTTCGGCCTGAGACGCACCTAGGTCCCTCCCTAACCCGGACCCCTCCCAAATACACTTAGTTTTAGTTAGGTTAGGAAATAGAAAAAAAAATCGTGATCCACGTGGACCGTTTCCTAGCTCTTCGACGTACTTGTCCTCTCGTACACAAGTGTTTAATTTTTACGAACTTCCTGTGCCACTGTTTAACGTGACTCGCATTTGGGAACACTCCCCAGCTTATTTGCTCATTTGTTCTTACCCACTTTGCTTGATTCTAGTGTGGTTCGATTTAATAACATAACTATGTTTTAATTTATTAAATATAACTTGATAGATAAGCCCAAAGTTTATACTTGTGAATTTTTGTAGAAATACAAAATCAATAAAACATTCAAAAAATTTACATTACATTTTTTTTAAATAGGGGAGGACGGGGCAAGTTGACGAGCGGGGCAAGATGACGAATGACTTATTTCCACGTCATGGCACTAGATAGCACCACCTAACAGACACTACTAGCGCTCCACACTGGTGGGCACTAAAGAATCGCACAGTGAAGCCGCTGCCACCATTTAGTTGTTTGTTAGATGATGTTCGTACATTTGGTCTGACGTATTGTAATTTTCAAGAACTTCGAAGTAATATCTCATGGACAAACAGGTAAGATATTTGGATATTCAATGCCACACATTATTACCTTAGACTATATACTTTTCTTAACCACTATATATTGTTAACCTTTTATTTTTTTTCCTAGCGAAAAAATCCAATACTAATAACATTGCTGATCGGGGCAAGTTGACTGGGGCAAGATGACGACTCGTCATCTTGCCCCAAGTGCTTTATACGGTTTTTGTGGTATCCACATACAACTCTTTTATAACTTTTGTTTGATTTTCTGAGCTTTATAATCTCATAAGCAAAATGCAAGTGTCATCACAAGCTCACCCATGAAAGCGATTCTGGTTCAGAGGAGAGCTCAGAGGATAGAACAAGAACGTTTGAAGCAACAAAGACAAGAGTCTAGAGAAGCCAAAAAAGGAACTGTTACTAAGAAACTGAACCTCGATTCTCGAGAAAAATCCAAGAAGCTCCAACTTTTGACAGGCATGACTTCAGCTCAAATATCCGAAGTGCAGTGTCCAGTGTGTGATGAGATTTATGTCAATCCTCCATCAGAAGACTGGATCGAGTGTTGCAAATGCCACACATGGTGGCACGAGGACTGCTCGAACTTTGAAGGAGGAAAATTTGTGTGCGATTATTGTTTATAAAACACCAACTCTGAATTAGTTATGTAAGTTAACTATTAATTGTAATTTTCAACAAACCAAGCCTTTAATAACATGCCTTATATGTAAAAACGCATGTAACAATGTTAAATTAGTTAGTTTACAGTAGTTTGCATTCTAAGAATAAATATGTTTAAACTTGTGTCAAAAATGTCATCTTACCCCGTAGTCAAAGTCATCTTGCCCCGGTAACGGGGCAAGATGGCACATTTGCATTATATTTTTAAAAGGGCAGAATTTTTGAGATAATATAGAAATATAGATTTTTTTCATGTAGTTACACCACCACAAAAGACTATTCTAATAGTGTCTGGAAAGAAGGAAATCGTATTTCCAAAATTAAAATTATAAAAAATGGTGAACTCTTAACATCGCCAACTTGCCCCGTCCTCCCCTACGTGTCATATTTCCTAATTTAAGGTCTAATAAGTAGTAAACAATACCCGGTAATGGGACTGGTGCCTGGGTGAGGAGTTAAGTGGCGGCTTCTGCCTTGGAACCTACATCTCCGATGACGTCATGGCGGCCAACTTGGATGACCTGGACCTTGACCTTACCTTTGACATTGACCTTGATATTTCATATTGACCCTGACTTTGAACATTGACCTTGACCTTTATCTTGACTTCTGACCTTTATCTTTAGCTTGACCTTTGATCTTGAATTTTGCCATCTTGACATTAAGCGTTCCAATCCCTTAATGTTGCCATTTTCATGACGGTCACCATCTTGAATTCTAAGAACATGCCCACTATCTTGGATCTGATTTCAAAGCCACTTTTTTTCGATTCTGACGCCATATCAACCATCTTGTTTTTGTCTGCTACAGGCCGCCATCTTGGATGACGGGCGAACTGATATCTTGGTTTTTATCTGTTCTGCTGGAGGTCGCCATCTTTGATAGCGTCATCTTAGTTTCTGTTGTTTCTTCCTAGAGAGCGCCAGCTTCGCTCTGTTTCATGCAGATATGGTCGATATTCCATTACCTGCTAATGTCGTAGTTCTCATCAGCACAATATATTTATATATTTTTACAATATGCATTGGAAGGGCTTTGATTCAAACCATGACAGCTCGGACCTCTGGGTTTGGAAAAATACGCCTTTGACCACACGGCCATCGAGACATTTACCAGATTGAAAATTATTTAGGATACTTAAAAATATTCGGAATTGTCAATTTTGTTTTTGCCATAAATTACTTAAAAGGAAATGTGAACAATATGTGACTACTATTGTAATACTAATGACTCGGGTTTGTGTTACCAACAAAAAAGTCTAAAATTCCAAAACTATGTGACTAAATCACTCGGTCATCTTGAGGCCCGTATTCAGCTGCGCGTGTGTTGAGGATATTTAGACCGTGCTGCAATAACTTATTTTGGGATCCAAAGTTTTAATGATTTATGTCTTCACAGTGCCAATTTTTCTATTCGTTCTTTCACTGCCAGTGAAATATTTCACACGGTATCTTGGCAGAGCCTTCAAAGCGAGTTTATTTAAACTGCGTAATCCTATTGCAGGAACAACTGGACTAGTCTGGAATTAGAACCTGTTCTTTAATACGCCGAAACATTTACCGGTACCCAATCGAAAATAACCACTGTAAGTGATAACCGTTAGTGCTTTCTTATTCTGGTTAACTATCGTTTAATTTAAAATCACGAGAAAATGAACGAAATTGATCTCCGTTTAGTTTTAAAACACAGCGAGACCTTCGTTCAAAATAGCGACACACGGGATCTTGACGCAAAGACGTTATTTCGCAGTAGCTAGACTTTGCCTTCCGGGAAATAAAGGTGAAGGACAACAGAGATTTCCATATTGGTTCCAGAAATTTATACGACTGAGCGGATAATCGCACTTAAAACGTTGTTCACGAGCCAAGCTTCCTAACGACAGAACACTGTTTAAAACTTCTGTTAATTTGCAAAAAAAAAAAATTAAGTAGCGATAGTGTTTCTAATATATGTTGTGTATTTTTTACCCCAATGCAGTTTGATACTTTTTAAAAAATTTGTGATCTTTATAAAAATACTTCCAACTTGTCATGGCTGTGTGCGTATTTTCACAATGTGTTACATAAATGCACGTTTAAATATACTACCAACGCCATTTAATATGTTATTAAAATATTTAGTTACTTTACTCAAACTATGAATGAGTAAAATTTTGCTTCTTCCTAGCCAATGTTTAAGTTTTGGTATCTTCAGTTTGTTAATAATCCACGCTGTGTCCTCAGAAGCTAAATCATTTTTAAACCCATGACATTTTGATTGTCAAACATCTTGAGCTCTTGACCATCGTACAAACTGTAATGTTGTGAAGAATGGATGTATGGATAGTAATCTCGAAAAATAATGGACCTATTTCCACAATTATTTCATTGCTTGAATATATTTTTTTAAAATTTCAATTCGTTAAAAGATGTTTTATATAAAGCAGATATTAAAAAAATATAAGACACTTAAAACATTTAAACACAACAGTAAATAAACACACCATATTTAGGCATATCTGTATGTGATGCCATGGATATCAGGAGGAAATATAGTTAAACCAAGAAAAGGTATGAAAGTGGAACTATAAATTGAGTGTATAGTATATGCACGTTCGATGCTTTTTTAAAATCATTACTAATGTATCTATACTTATAATTAATACGAAAAAAAAATTAAACTATGGCCGATGGTTACAATAATTATTATATGCATTATATTTTCAATTAGGTGTTGGATGTCGATGTTGGTTACAATTTTTGTATGCATTATTATTATTTTTGATCAGGAAGTGGATATCGTATTTTTTTATGTGTTGACTTTAGATAGACATTTACTTATTTTCAGATTAAAATTTTTAATTGTTAACCTAATTTTATTTGAGTGAATTTTGTCTAATTTTTGGTTTTGTAATATTTTTAGGTTTACACGAATTTATTATGCCTCGATGAAGATAAAGTATAGGACGCAGTACGTCAACTGCCAAAAGACTTCGTTTGTTTCGAATCAACGATAATGAAGAGATGGAAGACCGGTTATCATTGGACCGTGATAGGCAATTTTCTTAAGACTTACTCCAAGTAGGTATTTGTGAATTTCAAGCCATTTATGTCAAGATCAATATTAATAATTTATGTGTTTTGGTGCAAACTGTGGATGAATTGATTGAAAAGGTATATCCCGATATTATTAACACAACCACTAAGACACTAAATTGGTTTCAAGTCACTTTATCCACGATGTTCTTTGTCAAGTGGGTTTTCACTGGCAGCTCCCACCAACTACATTCTGAATTATGAGTGCTGCCAAAGTGTGACCCTTTGGTAAAATTAATTAGGGCTAAAAATTTGCAATTTCCAGAAATAAAACATTACACATAGTTTTACGTGTTTGTATTTCATGATGGTGCTCCTTGACAAAATAAAAAAGAGTTAATTTAATGTCATAAGGAACAAAATAAATAATTTAGTGTTTATCTTTTAAACAAATTTTTGGATGATGTGACAACATTCTGTATTTTTTTTGTTTTGGTTCTTTATATTAAGAAAAATGTAATGTTTTATTGCCAATAAAAATATAACCCCTGTTTCTAAAGTATTAACAACTAAAATGAGGATAATATGGTTAGTAGTAATTTTAATTTCTTTAAAAGAAAGTTTTTCTTTGCATAATATTAGTTCAAACTATAATGAAATGTTCGAATAGAAATCTTAAAAAAAAAACTTAAGTCATAAGTATTTTTTTTTCAAAATGTAAACAAGATGTGTTTGTTCCAATAATCGGCTATATTTCCTCCTGAACGAATAGGTAAATAGGAACAGGTAAACGTGTTCACGATATCGGTTGCATACCCATCTGCTAATTGAAGTGATCTAGAAATAACATGAAAAGTTTAAATTATTTTCTGCTGATTTACGTAATGTTTTACTCAGAATATGTTTTGCTTTATAACATACGTTTAGCGATAATAGGCCATACGTTGTAATTGATGCAATGAAGATAAAGTTCAGGTTAATATAGTTAACAGAGCATTATATGAATGAGGTTCTGCCGCCTGATATTATCGGAGCAACAAGTTGTTTTAAGCAGAAAATGATATAAAATAATAAATTATTTTATTTAAAATCCTATTAATTTATTAGGAAATTTTATGAAGACAAGTACTGCAAGATTTTAGCAACCTTGGTAAACGTTGAATACCACATGTGAAATAAGGACTTTTCGGGTTAAAAATATAGGTGTAAAATTATTGTAAATGTTACCTGCAATGTTAATATGGTGACAAAAACTTGTGATGTGCTTTAATAGCGTAGCCGAAATTGTTTTCAATGAGAGAGATGCCTGTTGCTGTTGTCGCCGCCCTACTGTTTAGTTTATACTAGCGGCAACTTGATCCTGCGGTTCTCCGGAGATCTTTAGGAGTATAGCGTAGCCGAGATTGTTTTCAATGAGAGATCCCTGATGCTGTTGTCGCCACCCTACTGTTTAGTTTATACTAGCGGCAACTTGATCCTGCGGTTCTCCGGAGATCATTAGGAGTATAGAGTAGCCGATATTGTTTTCAATGAGAGATCCCTGATGCTGTTGTCGCCATCCTACTGTTTAGTTTATACTAGCGGCAAGTTGTTTCGGGCCGAAGCCCGGCCTAGCCTCACCACATGCATGTTTTTAATCGTCGACAGCGTCAAAATGGTGCAGGTATAGCCATACCAGTTAACTCCTCTAATATTTACGTCCAATGCTGTTCGTCACAAGAAACCTGAATAAAAGAAGAAAGATTTTACTATTTTAACGTTACTACCAATTTATTGTTTACCTTAATCTAGGTTTTTTTATAATTATTGATCGGAAATTACTTAACTGTTTTGGCTAGGTTTAAATTTAGCTAACATCACCTTTCAAGACTTCACAAGTAAAAAAAAAAGGAACATCCAATCGTATCTCAAAAGTTTTTCCTCCGAGATTCCCAGTTATCTCAAGAAAGACATATGTGAACTGTGATGTTGCTGAATTGAATAAAACTAACACCAGACCAGATTCTCATTGCTGGGAGGCTGATAAATTTAGTGCTGTTGGAGGCCCAAATCGTCAAACCTGAATAGCTGGAGCGGTATTCAAATGTGTTTTTAAAATGCTTCTCCCATTTCTTCAGCATGGACTGACTTCTTCCCGCAGTAAACACATTAATCAGAAAAACTGCTAAAAACTTGTTGAAAATTTTTAACTAAAATAATTGAATACCAAACTACAGCAAACTGGTTCTACTGATTTTTCTTTATTTATTTTTTACTCTTGTTTGTGCTTGTATTTCGAAATCTTTTAATTATTTTTTAACGTGTCGAGAAGATTTTTCTAACAATTCTAAAATACAAAATCTTGATTTACCTTAATGCAGTATTTCTACGACGTTAGTGCCTCACATATCATTATTATGATATTGCCTATTGCTGAATACGATTTTCACAAACAAAGGCTAATGATCTAAAAATTTTAATAGTGCAGTCAAGAATATAAGGGCAGCTATAAGTCTCATTTAGGCATTTATTGGTTCTCTCATTCTTTGTGGCTTGCTTTTGGATTTACGGCAAAAACTTTGGCTTACAACATATTTATGGGAGTGTCATCCATTCGGACAGTGGCGTAGCCAGGATTTGTGTATGGGGAGTGTTAAGAAGCATGCCCCCCCCCCCCCCCCCGTATTAAAGCGGGTGGTCCGGGGGTCCTCCCCCGGGAAAATTTTGATTTTAAGGTGTAAAATAGTGCTATTAGTGCTATTTTAGCAGTTTTCGGTACTTAAATTTAAATATTGTAATGGTAAATTTTTTATAAATTTTAATATGAAATTTGTTTGAGTGATGAATAAGAAATTAATTAAAGATTTGGTGCTAACGGTGGGGGGGGGGGGGTTAACCCCTAACCCCCACCCCTGTCTACGCCCCTGCATTCGGAGAAAGTTACTGAAGTCCTTTTATTCGGTGTTATACAATTCTTCAGTTATGTTTACATCACCAGGTATGATTCTGTTCAACCAATCCTTGGTCCATATTCTTCTTTCTTTGCACTGATTTACATTTTTTTCCCTCCTCCAGAGTTTAATCAGCTATCAAAAGTCAAAATTCTAAACTTCTTTTGTCCCCCACGTTCCACACTTTTCGTGACACTAACACACCAACCCAGCAGGGAAGGAAAACTGAAGAAAAACTGAAGAAACAGGACTGAGGTATTGCTACAAACGTTAATACATTTTTTGAACGATTCTTCCAATGGGAAAGTTTTATTTAAAAGATGTTCATGGACAAACGCCATTTCTGGTCTTAACTGTATGTCATATGGAAACCTCAGAAGGACGAATAAAAATACACACATAAATACAGTCGACATCAGTCGACGTCAAATGTTAAATACATAGACAGCACAGAGAGAATTGCGTGGAAGGAATGATTTATAAAAAATATCACAGCATAGACAAACAGTGGGCTGACAACACGAGACAGTAAAAATAATTACAGAAAATTCAGACAAGAGCAACCATGGGCAGCACAACGACCAACAGACGAGCCCAATGATGATACAAAGAGATAATATATACAACAAAACGACAACTCAGATACTCAAAGGGGAACCCGGCGATAAAACTACACGACAACGACGATGACGGCACAGAAGAACAGTCATGGTAGTCTTCTAAAAACAAAAAGTTGCGACGTTTTAGGATCTGACACAAACTGTGTAGTCACGTTGTACTGTGGAATGGTAATTTTTCCCACGAATCCAGGTTTAGGAAAAAGTGTACTATACCGGTATGGTAAACTTTCCATACAATTATAAATGTTAATGAATTCCAATATATTTTGAAGAACATTTCCAAAAATTAATTACCGTTTATGTAAGTCAAGTGTTTCCCAATCCTCAATATTGGGTAGTACATATGCAAGTGCTTATCAAGAAATTGCCGCCTTATAGATGCGTGGGAGTACTCAAAGTACCTAGTCTCAGTTGAAAAGAGAAGGCTGATAGAATGGCTGACTCAGAATACCTCTTAAGGGACACTACCATAAATAACGCTTTAAGTGCATATCAAATGATTTAAAACCTCGTTATTGACATTTCAAATAGTTGTTAAAATTTTCACAGAATCGTTGATGCCGCCATTCGTGAAAGAACGATTCACACGAGTCCTTTAACGAATATTTACAGCGCTATCGTTTAGTAAAAATGTAACAACTTTCTGTTGCTCAGCCAGCCAACTAGCGCTACACCCTTTAATATTTACTTTTTACAGTCAAATGACAGACTTGCTTGTACTTTTAAAAATGAAACATTGCCTAAAAAGAGTGTGAAAATTTTTAACCGCAAACAAATGATTGCCAAAAATTTATCACTTCGTTGATAAATCAGGTTGTGTTGGTATCGCAAAAATTCCAACATCCTTTCTACAGTTTTTTCTCACTGACATCTTGAAACTTTATTATTATTTGGTTAAGGTTGCAATGTTAAAGGACACATCATTACTATTCAGAAATCGCATTAATGTAATTGGCAGAAAACGTGGACATTCTAAAGAAATACGGATAGAGTACATTGATAATTGGTGTTCTGCATCTTACCCTATCAAGATCTGAAGCTGATTGTGGCACAGAGTAGCCCGGTTGAACTTTGAAAGCAATATACAAGCGTCGGCTAAAAACTGGTGGTTAAAATGTCGAAATAAATAAGAATGTTAGATTGCTTTTTTTTTTTTTTTGTTTTACAAAAATAAATTTCCATACACTTTGGAAACCTGGTTTCTTCCAGAGCTCACAGTTCATTGATAAACCGGTGATCTCGGTTCTCATTAGCTATTCCTCTACCCGGGCGATATCCCGCATTTGCAACGCCATGTAAATCGAGGCGGGATTTAAGGCTTTTTTTCACGGCGAATTAGCGCCCGTGACTTTGAAAAAATAAAATGATTTGTGACTTTGCGGACATTCGAGAAAAACAGGGGTTGGAATTTCAACAAATGAGTTTACAATGTAAATATTAAGTAATTTCACAATAAAGTAAAGCAAAATACTGAAACTGAAATATAATTTACTGTCTGCTGCAAGACAAAATAAACGTATACAAATAGATTTCAATAATTTATGTGATATAACTTTCTTGCAAAATATTTTCCAATGTTTTAGTCAGTTAAATTTATTATTATCGTGACGAGGGTACTACAGTAGAGGCAGGCCATTCGCCCCAACACGCCAGTCAACGTTGGGAAGGGGGGGGGGTGGTCCATGGGAGGCCCCACCTTTCGAACAAGTAGCGCCCATCACCCCGCTTCATGGTAATCCGACAAGTGCTGCAACTGTATGTTATGTTTGTAGCCATAGTTTAGTTTTTCATCCTGTTGCTCCAGTTTTTCCTGCAGTTTTACTTACATACTGGTGTTGGTGTGTGTCATGAAAAGTGTGGGACGTGAATATGGTGTATTTATTACACATTCGACTGTCTCATCTATCTCAAGCTCAATACTGGGCGTCATCTGCGGAGGACTGTGTGCTTACGAGCGTAAGTCATTTGTGGTTGGTTCTGGTAAGAGGTAAGAATTGGAAGGAACTGAACAGACTATAAACGAGGTTGTGACATTGCCCCCTCCTCATCATTAAGGGCCAACGGGTGGCAACGACTTGTTGCAATAAGTTGGCCAGCTGTGGTGCACCAGCTGGAAGCATTAGCTTCACCGCCATAATCACCAACATCGGCTAAGAGGTCACAGGTCGAGGGTTAAACACCCTTACCAATAGATAGAGGCCTGACGGGCAACAGACCCGATACTGAGCAGTCCTTGGTTTTACCAAAAAAATTGGTTGTCTGTAAAGTCGGTTTACGGACGATAGTTTAACGTGACAACGTCATAACAAAACATTGATGAAATAATTGCATACCTTTATGAATAAAATTGAATCATTTTTATTTTAATAATAAAAGAATAAATACCTGAAATTATACAAGTAATCAGATTATTAAAATGCAGGATTAATTAACCTTTAGTGCCGGAATTGTTGTTGTAATAAGCAATGAAAACCACATTAACTTTTCACTTCACTTTATAAACAGTCGACGAAACAGTTCACGTGTAGATGACTTGAAATTAATTTTAAAAACTGGCTTTTAGCTATAAAGTTTAAATATAATTATGAACAAGTTTTCATATAAATAAACAGTAATAAAATATCTATCATCAATTATATGAATCACCATAATTTTTTAGTCAATTGTAACATAACCTATTATTACTGACTTCGCAGACAGCGTAACGGAACACCGCGAAACGGGACAATGTGTGTAACGGGACACTTTTTCTTGCGTGCAGACGGCGTTCATCGATTTATTAGACGTTGTCATGTCAAAAACATGAGGCAAGAGCAGTATAAATAGTATGAGGGTCTACTCGATGCTCCCAGTACACCATTTTCAGAGGAATGGTATTAGAACCGTATTATCATAATGGACATAACACTTGTTAAGGACTTGGATGCTAAAAGGCTAGTTACATTAACTGAGAAGTTACTTGACCCAAATAATAGTTTATCTTGTTTACCTGTACCAAGTGAAAATGAACAGAAATGTATTATTAATGCATGGTCAATCACTTATGGGCAAGAGGCCACTGTGGTTAAACTTATAGTCATGGAAATACTTATATCTGAAACTCAGAAAAATAATACAGAAAAAGAACCCAGTCCAATGTAATCTATGGATACCACTAACTGGACAGAACAACACATATTGTAACACGCAGAAAAGCTTGTTAATAAGCTTACACATTACTCCACAACAGAGATATCAAAAGTGAACAAAACAGCTACAAATTCCATGATACCAAGGATGGTTCAGCTTAAAGGATTGGTTGATAAAGTACTGCTTCAAAATGCAATAATGAAGAGTATAATTGAAACTCAAAAAAATATGTCTATCCAAGCGATTCCTGTTGTCGAACCTCGTATGCATCGATGTTTAGAGCTAAAAAAAACTTAAGATCGTTAAGAACATTAATGGCTTATACTTCGGCCTAAACGAGAAGTAATCTTAGCATTGCCTAAAATAGAATAATTGACAAGTGAAACTACAATGAGAGAACTGTTACGAATAATAAATCCTGTTAAGGAAAATTACAATTCAAAAGAGTAAGGAAAATATCACGGGGTGGAATACTCATGGAGACGGAAGATCAAGCCACTATAAAATAGTTGCCAAGATAAAGGCGCAGGGGATTTCTATGGAGAAACCCAAACAAAGAGTAGGAAAATTATAACATTTGATGTGCCCAGAGAATATGATACAGACCATATCCCTGAGAATTGGTATGAACAAAACTTTTCAAATTCGGATATAACTCTGTAAGATTTCTCAAAGGAGTTCATTGTTCGTACAAGAAGAGAAAGAAAAGAAAATAAGAACAAAGTGTACCTTATTATAGAATTATCTCCACATAAAAGAAAACTTATGAAAAAGAGGTCATCTTTATATATATATATATATATATATATATATATATAGGATTTCCTTCATGTCAATATAAGGATTATACATCTGTGACAAGATATTTTAAATGTCATGTCTTTGGTCATACAGCACTTAAATGTGGAGGAGTGTTAACCTGTTCAACATGAGCAGAACAAGAACATAAATATCATGAATTTTTGAAGAAACAAGAAGAGGATAAATTATCCAATTATAAAAGGGAAAATCCAGAGTACATCCAACGTGTGGGTTTCCCTGAGTGCCCTGTTTTTTAATAGGACACTGAAGAGAGAGCGAGAAAGAATATCTTATGAATAGAAGCAGAGTATTGAAAGTTGGACACTTAAACTTGCCAAGATCAGCATTTGTGACTAATGTGATGCCGATGATAGCACGAGATAAAGGCCTAGATATTGTTATGATACAAGAGAGCCTTATTGTATCAAAGGTAAAATAATTGGGATACCAGGAAAAGTTATTTCTCAAGGCGATACACCTCAGCTGCAACATGGCTAAGAAATATGAGATTAACTACTGTGACATTATCAGGGTTATCTAAACAGCATCAAATTTGTCTTCTTTTTGACAAGGCCAGTTTTAAAATAAATACAATTTCGTCCTACTTCCAGTTTTCTGATGAAATTCACTTATACTTGCAACTTTGGCAAAAGATTGTGGATACATTGAGAACATCTAGGATAATTTTCGCAGCTGATTCAATTGCGACACCGGTATGATAGAACTCCCCTTATATGGGTAACAAGGGAGAATAAATGAGTGAATTTTCATTGCTGAATTATATGGAGGTTTTAAATCAACCAGGCAGTATGGCAACTAATCTCTCGCCAGCACATTATCCATAATAATTAATAGATTGCTACAATATGTGATATAAGGACTGTGTTAAAAATTTATGAATGGTCAGTTCACTTTGACAGTAGTAATAAACTTATAAGGTTCAATTCAAATCTGGACAAAGAAGAAATAATTCTTATACCTGGTAGAAAAGTAAACACACATAGAGGAGCACTATGGCCAAGAATAGATAGAGAATTAACAGATGATGTTCAAGAATTACTTAATAACCCTCCTGAGAGCACTGAACTACTTGAAATAGGTACATATAACAGATCTTATTATAAGATTATTTGAGAAAGACACAAAGGTGTTACATCCTAAGGCAACAGATCAATCTTTGTGAGATCAAGAATTCGAGATATCCAGTCAGAGATTGAAAGAAATTAGGAGGATAGTAAAGATGATGTGGATTCAAGAGGTATTGCAAAAAATTAATATTAACTACCGACAAGAGAGAAGACAATATTGTCAATTACTTAAGAATAAGAAAAGAGCCTCTTGGATCAAACTTGTTTCATCGAAAGGAATTGAAGAACCTTGGGGACTTGTATATGAAATTTGTGCGAAGAAGACGAAATCTTCACTGGAAATACCTGGATCTATTATAGACGGAACGCAAATTTGTGATATTAAGGAATATTGAAAGGTAATACTAGATGGATTGTCACCTGATCATAATCATGATAATAAAGATGCTACTATTTAGTTAAAAATGTAAGTAATGTGTTTGAAGCAATAATTATCGACGTTACAGTGTCTTCCAATTTATTAAGGAACCTGAACTGAGATATTCACAAAATTACTCTCAGATTAACTACTCCGAAAGTCAGTTATACCAATGGAAAAGTAGAATTTTAGAATCTTATTTAATCTTGAGACAAAGCTGTCATTATAAAATGTCATGTAATTGTTAAAATAGATATACACTAGCTGCCCGACCCGGCTTCGCACGGTTGTATTAATGGGGGGGAAATGAGACCAAATCTCTTATTTACAGTTATAATAAATGAAATAAAATGAAAATTAATTAATTTCAACAAAAACTTAATACACTGATTTGTAATGTACCGAAGAAAAAACGAATAGCACCGATGGTTTCCCGACTCTCGAGCACGCAACGTTGTCATGGAGACGAAGTACCCAATGTTTCCTGGGCTTAAACACCTATCAACATTGATAATCAGTTTATTATTAATTATAAATTATTAATATCATTATTCGAAATAAAAACTATCCTATCTCTCAAGTTGGAAAAAAATTACACATAAATGCCAATTTTGATCGAAATCGGTTGACTTGGTGAAGAGTTCACTGGAAACAAACATCAGGACACTGGATTTATATATATTAAGATAAGATAAGTTAAGAATGTAATTCGTTAAAAAAATGTACATAAATTACTGACACTTAAAATAGTTTGCCTTTAAAACGTTTCTACCCATTTCGTTATGTATTAATTAATTAATAGATTTAAAAAAATTGAAAGATAATATTGTTTTAAAATATATATTTTTAGAAGCCGTAATATTAGGCAATGTCCCGAATGTCGAAATAGTAAACAATTAATGTGTAAAAATCTTTTACTTTCTCAAATATATATTTTATGTGTGTATGAACATACATCTGAACTTTCTTTATATATTATTGGACTTTGAAGGCAATTCAAAATATTTTAACAAATTAGTGAATTTAAACGCTTCGTTATTTGACCAGAAGTTGAATGAAGAGTTTCAATCATGTCAATAAATTTTCACAAAGACTCGCATATCACACGTGACTTCAGGAATTCAAATGACTTTGAATGTATTTTCTTCAAAATAAAGAATCTAATTATAAGTTTTACTAATAAATACGCGTATAATCCTACTTAATTTCAAACACTTAGCTGATTTGACTCGATACGAATTTCAGATTTTGTTTTAAAGGGCTGTTAAAACAAACGCGTAGTTGTTGGCTGAAAGCTGGTATTTATTGGCCAATAAATTACTTCAGGAATGTTTCCTAACCTTCGCAAGGAAATTGAAATTTTCCACACGCGCGGAACACGCTTCGCTTTTTAAATTGGTGTTTCCGTGAGTTAGGTGGCGTCGCGCTAATGGGAAAGTGGACGGGTTTCCAGCTCCGCCATTGGCCCCCGCTTCGACTGCCCAGCGCGTGTGAGCAGGGGTGCGCCGTGCGGAATATGGCCACTCACAAAATGCTGTGCGGTTGGGAAATGCCAAAAATAAAAAATTAAGTTTCGAATACAAAGAAAACATAGACGTTGTTTCCATATAACTTAAAAAAAAAGAAGTAATTTTCTTAATACTAATAGTTCAGATTTTATGTAACGCTGTATTAACGGAGTTGTGTAGGCCTATCGAGTGTAATTGTAAAATGTTATACTCTGGAATAATTTTTGACAATTTTGAATTATTTTGGTAGCAGTGAAATAAGAATGGATGCAGTGTGCGCATGTGTATTATTTTTTTCAATTGTAAAAGGGGTTATGATTTTCAAAACTCATACTTTGCGGTTATGCATTATTTTTAGGGCCATGCATATTTCGCGAAAAGATTCCGAGACGAGCTGAAAGTTAAAACACTGTAACATCGCCAGCGTTTCGTGATTGGGTGAGGTTCTTTCAGGTACAATGACGATTTTTACAACTCCAATCACAGTGATCCAGTGCGGAAGCAAACGCGTCCTGAGTGGCTCGGTCAAATAAGGCAACGAATTCTCTCGCAGACGGCCGCCAATCACAAGGAAGAAACCGCTGGTGTAGGTATACCTTGTTGCAGTCTAATAGCCGTTCAGATCTTTTCGCGAAAAATGCCTGCCCCTAATTGTTTTTAATATTTGAAACAAAATGTAAAGCATTTTAACACAGTGTTTTGGTTGTTACGTATTGAAAAATAGAAAATCTTAAACATATAAGGTGATTATTCCTAGCAAGGAGTGACGACAATAATTTTTAGGTTGCTGACATTTACTTTCGAAAATTTTTACGGCTTCTAGGTTGTTTGGTTGCCTATGAATACCGCAGAGTTTGCTGATGTCCAAGGAAAACAAAAGCTGTAGTTGTAGCACTGAGTGGTGACTCCACGTCTCCACTGCTCTGTGCTCGCGGACCCAGGGAAGCCTAACATGTACATCAAGTTCTGTCCCTGCCCGAACACGCCCAAACAATTCACCTTCGTACAACCTAGGGGTTTATTTATATATTTATATTTCTCTGTTTATTTTAATGTAGCTATACTAACCTAACTAACCGTCCAGGGTTTTTTAAAGTGTTTTAATGTAGCTAACCTAACCGACCACTTTTAATATTTGGATTCATTTTTCCTGCGCGAAAAAAAAAAAAAAAAACAAATCCCGAGGTTGGCCGAAGGTGAATATTCGGGCGTGTTCGGGCAGGGACAGAACTTGATGTAGATGTTAGGCTTCTCGCGGACCCAGGCTCCCGCCAGGGACCTCGTGGTTGCGAGGCCCGCCACCAGCTGCGCTGACGGCGCTAGTTGTTGCTTGCGACCGAGTGTTGCGAGAGCTTTAATCAGCCCGGGGCCAATCGGCAGCCCGGGCCAATTACTTAACATCGCCGGCCTTCGGTGCCTATAAACCAATATAACCAACGGGCCGGCGAAACTTACCGACAGCATCTGCCCCGCCGCTGCATCGGCGTGTTTTTCTTCCAACGCGAGCCTTCACTTAGGACACCGCGTGGTACGCCATTTAGCACTTACTTTTTTAAATTATATTTTTAGGAAGACCATTTAAAGAAAAAAAATTGAGTGAGTTTTCTGTACTCGCCATAACACATAACATAATAATCTCGGTGACGGAGCAAATTCATGTGCCTTCCTCGTTGGAAATACTAAACTCAGACTTGAAATTCAACGCAGAATTCATTTATTTCATTCCGAGCGTGATAAATATTCGCAAAAAAAAGTTCCTTCAACTACATTTCCGCACGCGAATCATACGTAGCTTTCGCTTTCACCGCTAGAATCCGCTGGCGGAGAAGCTATGTCGCTATTCAATAATTTGATAAGCAGAACGAAATTTTAAACTTCATAGTGAAACGGCTCCAATAAAAGCGGAAAAGACTTGAAAAATATACTTAACCCCGTCTTGGGCCTGGTTTTCGACAAGGAACTATTTTATTCGAATACACGCTTATATTGTTCAAATTTATTACATAGTTAATACCATCAATTTTCCCTTATGTCTTTGTGAGCTTTGGTTCGCGCCATCTACCACAGATGGCAGCACCGCTGTTGTTACTCATTTCCGTTCCTTGACTTCCACCGCATTAAAGAAATTACATCCACCAAATACCGTATACAGAAATTTAAGATGTTACACATTGAAAATTGACCGTACAAGATATTTTGTAGATGCGCAAATTAAAAAAAAAATACTTCAGGTGAGTTACTCAACGCGATTAGTAAGGTAAAATTAAGCTATTAAAATTAGCCTTACATTTCACAAAATAATTATGAGTTAACTCGGAGCAGTGGTGAGAAGCTGGCGGCCCGCGGACCACAACCTACTCGAGGCATCCTACGGGACGAATCAGGACTAAGGCAGCAAACATTATTTTTTTTAGCAAACAGGACATTTTTTAATAACTTGACCAATTTTTTGATTTTTTGATTTTTTTTAAAGACAGAAAATTAGCTGATTCTGAGCAATTTGGAAACACTCTACGAAATAAGCACCGAACAGCGAATGAGCAGGTGGCATTTTCCTGACTCTATGTGAAATGTTGAGTCTATCCTAGTGTTTTTATTGTTGGCACGAAATTTTTCCATTCCGTTTAAATTTTTAACATATCAAAAATGTAATTTTTAATGTAATATTTACTTATTGAAAAGTTTGTACCGTACATTAATTAGGTGTAATAATTTCCCTGCTTTCATATCTCGAACTAAAACGAAACGCATTATTTTTATCGTTCAAAGTAATCAAACTTTTTATTTTTAAGATTCTTAACGTATAAATTTTTAATGGTTTCTCTTGTCAATGTGTTTTTTATTTCCTATTTTCACATACTTCCACACGCGGATACTTGCACACATTCATACACACTCGCATACAGGTAAACGTACCTGTATCCTCGCATACATGTGCACTTGTATACGTGTTTCATATATGTGTGTACCCTGCATATCTCCTAACCCGCTATCAGTAAAGATTAACTTCTAGTGCCCCTGCACATGCAACTTAGGGCAGCATTCCAAGGCGATCGGGTAATGTTAGCGATGAAGCACTGCCTTGTTGGGATACGAACGTAACCTACCTCGCGCGCCGTATTCCAGAACATGTCCAATCCGAATTCCAGTGAGGAAACGAATCGGTAACCGCTTTAACACACGGTGCCCTGCACAAGGTTAGTAAATGGTTTCAACGCATTTTAACGGAAGTTACACAATTGTTACTGCAAAAAAAATAATATCATCATTACTTTCAGAGGTAGCAGCACAATCGCACAGAAAAAGAACGGTATTTCTAATATTATCAAGTAGGACTTTAAAAGTTGCATTGTAGACACCTGCAAAATTCGCGGATTCATTTCGTGATATGCTACAATTCAAATAATTATAACTTAGCGCTGCTTCTGCCACTGGTTCACTGTTAATCTGGAGTAATGAGGGCCAATTAGAGACCCTCACTCATAGAAGTGTCGAATCACAGACACTCGGTCGAGACGACTCACAAGTCAGCAGCCAATGAACAGGTGGCATTTGCCCGAGTGTGTAGAGTGTAGTAGAGTCTATCCTGGAGGTCATTGAACCCGCGAATTTTGCAGGTCTCTATGCATTAGTATATTGTTATGCCCATAAGAAGTGTACAAAATGTATTCCAGGATAATTTTACATTAATAAAGTTTCATCTGGTACGTCTCCCGACGATCACCAAAGTGAACAAACACGTGTTAATGGCGCTGGACGTGGCTCCACCCTCTGGACGTAATCAACGGGAAAGTGAGCTCTGCGCATGCGCCGAATATTGTTTAAAAGATAGGACGCCGAAAGCCGTCCCCCCCCCCCCCCAAAAAAAAAAAAACAAGCGACTGGCTGTGTCCTGTCGTGCTCTAGGAACACGGTTAGGTTCAACTCGTGAACCCTTCTCGGGATACCGGCCTCAGTGGCGTGTCGAGGTGTGATGAGTGGGGACTGGAAAAATTCGCGGTTTCAATGACCTTTAGGAAAGACTCCACGATCCTCTATGTACTCGGGCAACTATCACCTGGTCATTGGCTACTGGCTTGTGAGACTTGTCAACTGGGATGCTTCCCATTCCATACTCCTTGGTTGAAGGTTTTTCATTGGCTAAAATTCCTTTATGTAAAATCTGAGCCAATAACAGTATCAATAGGGAAGTATGTGTGTTTGGTTACTAGCACAACACGAAATGAATCCACGAATTTTTCCGGTCTCTAGTGATGATTAGGGGCATGCTGATTTCGCGAAAAGATTTCGGGACTAGATGGAAGTCAAAACACTGTAGCATCGTCTGTGTTTCGTGATTGGGTGAGTTTATTCCAGGCAAATATCTATTGTGACAACACCAATCACTAGAGACCTGCAAAATTAGCGGGTTCAATGACCTCCAGGATAGACTCTACTACATTCTACACACTCGGGCAAATGCCACCTGTTCATTGGCTGCTGACTTGTGAGTCGTCTCGACCGAGTGTCTGTGATTCGACACTTCTTTGAGTGAGGGTCTCTAATTGTCCCTCATTACTCCAGATTAACAGTGAACCAATTGCAGAAGCAGCGCTATGGTATAATTATTTGAATTGTAGCATGTCACAAGATGAATCCGCGAATTTTGCAGGTCTCTACCAATCACAAGGAAAAAACCACAGGTATGCGGGTATACCTTGTTGCAGTCTAATAAGTGTTCAGATCTTTTCGCGAAATCTGCATGCCCCTGGTGATGAGGTGTGTCTCCCGGACCAAGCGTCGCAGTGTCTCAGTTCGGCCCTTGAGGCGGGGACTAGAAGGCACCAGTCGGGCGGGCGAGTGGGGACCATGCCTCATCCAGCGGCTCGATGGGCCTCGTGTCCCGCGCGCTAATGAGATCATTACTCCAGTCCCTTGCGCGCCGGCCTTCCGTCTCCCCCGCGTCCAGAGAGGAACGGCGCGCTTCCCATCATTCACCATCGTCCAGTCCGATACTTACACCATATTCCCTGGTGGTCCACCTATAGCGTTATCTATTACAGCGTGATTTGCGTATTCACCACGCAAGTCTCATTAAAAAGCACGAAAAATAATTTTTTTAAATATGTCACCGCTTTGAAATTTGCATGTTTTATGAAACATAGTTTCATAAAACATGAGTATACGAAGAAATAGTGTCACATCCACGACACAATAATTAATTATTTCTAATTTCGTTCTAATATACGTGTACAACCTTAAAATAAAGCTATTGAACATAAGCAAAACTAAACCCATTTATGAGCCTAAATGTGTTTTTAATGGGAAATATTTTTTTTTATTTAAAAGTGAATTATTAATATATTAATAATGAAAGACAAAAGTTTATAGGGAAGGATATTTTTTCAAATCAGTTTTAACTTGCTGTATTCACAATACATGATAACAAAAGCTAACTTATCGATTTCATATAAACAAAATTCTTCAGAACTCAGAACTTACGTTTAGACTGCCAATATAATCTTAAATTTCTTGTAGGTAGATAATATGCATTTGTATCTTTTTTATGGCTGTAATTAAATATCTGTATGAAAATGAACGCCATTTAGTAGTTTGTATCAACAGCAATAATGATTGTAATGTTTACTTAGTAGTTTATTTGTGACAGCAAAATTGTCGTGTCCTTAATAGCTGTTTTTTTAAAGCTACAAAAACGTAGGTGTTACGACTAAATTAAATTTCTGAAGTCAATGTTGACAAAATTCGAAATAGAAAAATAAAAATTAAAAAAAATTGTCATTATTTAAAATAAAATTTTTCTTGTCAAAGGTTTGGAAAATACTTTGTAACCCTTAAAAGTACGTGCATTTTAAGAAAACCTCGCAGTTTCGGGGAAATTATATAGATTATTTTTATTTTTGCAATCAATCAAGAACGAAAGAACAAAGCAAGAAAATATAATATTCATAAAAGCCTGTGTTAATGTTTAGTTTCACATAAAAATGTTTCATGCATTCGTTACGTAAATATAGGTTGATTAATACTGAATACAAACAGGAATAGCAGAGAGAAGAACACGCCGATGATATTATACAGGAGTAAGTGCACAGTTAACCATTGTATACCTTTTTTTTAGTTAAATATCGGATGAATTAATTGTGAACAAATATCCACACGTTTTTAATAAGGATTTAGAGCCGTCATGACCAACAAACTTAGTGGTTTTCCCACTTTTTGTAACGGCAAAGAAAAATAATTAAACTCTACATTGATTTAAGCATGTAAAGAATTAGGGAAACTAATTAAAAAAATAATTAAGGATTGTAAATTACACTACTTAAGCTTTGGATACCGTAATCCTGCTTTCTCTGTCATTTAAGTGAAAAGAATATGGTAGCAATCTTCACTGTAAACGAGATGAGATCATCGATGAAACTCAGTACAATCAAATTATTTAAATGACCAAATTCAAGCTGTTTATTGCTGTGGAGATACAGATGACGTCACGCAAGAGGAGAAGGGAAAGTCGAGGGAGGAGGTGGGAGAATCGTTCCTTTCCTCTTCACAGCTCGATCCCCCCTCCCGGTACCAACACGGGCGCATAGAGGGAGCCACCCCCCTCCCCAACTCCACTCGCCCCCACAAGCGGCTAAAGGAGATGGAACAGACGCCAGCGGCCGCTGCTACGTGGGTCTTGTTTGAGGGTGGGATTCCTTTGACGCGACCTTACTGGCGACAGCGACCAGGCGACCAGGCGACCAGGCGACTGCACTGAACACAATAGTTCATAACGTGTCATGTTCCTTTGACGCGACTGCGACTCGCGACCAGTGGCTGTGCAATGCGACTGCTCCTGGAGTGGTCTGGTCACGGTCGCGCCAACAATAGGACGTACCGGCTTGTCTGTTATTTCTGTACATTGTCGAAATGTCACCATGATATTTTTGAATGCTTCGATAGGGTAAATGTGTAAAACCCAATATTATGAAAACTACACCCTTTTGATATATTTCCAAAAAAAATTTCTATCCTTGCGTTGAACAATAACGTTTTTTCTAATTTAATGACTGCAATATTTTACTTTTGATACATTAATTGCGTAACTGAGAGTCAAATACAGCATTACGTCTGATGTTATAGGGCACAGTATACAAATAGTTGAGTTTTTTTACAGGTAATCTTTAACAAAACCGACGACATAGTTGAACAGTGACACGCCGAAACGGAAGTATTCCCTAAACTTTCTTGTCATCTCTCAGCAAATGACTGTTTATGAGCGTAGAAAAGAAACCTCTATCAGCACGTAGCCTGTACGCAACACTAGCTTCGTCGTTCGTTCTTTCGTGACAAATGGTCAAAATTGTCGTGAACATTATATCGCCACCTTAATCCACTAAAAGGTATATTAGAAGAAATATGGTTTATTGACGTGACAACGTCTAATAAATCGATGAACACCGGCTGTACTCACGAAAAAGTGTCCCGTTACGCACATTGTCGCGTTGCGCTGTGTCCCGTTACGCTCATTGTACGCTTGCGCCGCATCTATCTCTCTTCCACTCGATTGGAACAACCATCGATTTGACTTTTTCGAGGCACATTAAATTTGAAACACTCCCATTCGTTTCCTACTTTTCCTATCATCGTCCTATCCTTAACAGAATAACACAGATTTGAAGAATTTAAATAGCAAACATGTACAAAAGTTATAGTTAAAATAATCTCTTCGTTAAAGTAATGAACATATTTGAATTAATGAGTGCAAATAAAAGTAAATTTACCAATTAAATTGTAGATTTCATTTCACACCTTCTTTGTATCCATACAAAATAGTGATAATTCAATAAAAATGATTCAATTTTGTTCATAAAAGTATGAGATCATTTCATAAATGTTTTGTTATGACGTTATCGTCCGTAAACCGACTTTACAGACCACCAATTTTTTTTTATTTTACTAAGATATTCATAAGGTCGAGTTTGATGTGTGAAGTAAGGCAAATCACGTTGCTCGTGATTGATAGTCGCTTATCAGGTTCGTCAACGGTAGTCGAATCGTTTTGGTTTTCGGCGAGAAAGGGGTTAGTTGCCTGGGGGTGGGGGGTGGGGGAAACACAAACCGTTGTGAATGACTGACGTCGGTGACCATCCTCGTCGCCACGCTGCACGAGCAGGCGATCCGCGAGAGGCGACGCGCCGATGACAAGGCTGTCACAACTCCTCTCGGATTTGCATAACAGCCTGTAGCCGCGCTCGTATCTGAGCCGGGCCGTCGGCACGCAATTAGGCGCGCGAGGCGGAATGTAAACAACGGGGCCCAGGGCTTGCTTTTTTTTCTCCCCCAGGTGCAGCGCCAAGCTACAGCTTAACACATCAAGAGGATTGATTTACATTTCCTGGCCATTTCCCCCCCCCCCCCTCCAATATTGGTCTCTCGAAGATACTACTACAGACTCCGATGAGCACACAGTGAAATACACCCATTTTCTAGTTTTGGTCCGTAAGACCGCACTGAGTTTATATATTGACCGCCATATTAAGAAGAGTAATTGTCCTGTCTTTAGTTTTTTGCGGCCTCACTTTCACTAGCACACGATACATCTGGACTCTTTCAAAATCTTTATATGGAACAATCTCTGACACCCCCCCCCCCCCTTTATGCAAAGCAGTTTGAAAAAGAAAACGCGTTGTGTAATACTGCAAAGAGTCGACTAACTCTGAAAATGCGGGAAGTGTTAGTGAGTTTGAGCTGATCTGAACTAGTATAAAATTAATCTTTGAAGAAAAAAAAATCGCCTTCATTAACTGCATGTACAGATAATATAGTTTCTTGAAAGAAAATGTCGAAATAATGTTCTGTTAATGTGTATCACCACGATTGTTTTACGGGTCAGTTTTCCTCACGGCTAAACTCGACTTGCCTATAAACAAACAAGCCTTTTTTTTAGAGTGTAAGTACGTCGATAACCAGGTCACATCTTTTGGCTGGTTGCACGTGATTGGTAGCCATTTTTTGTCCTGGTTTTTAAATGGTTCAGGTTCGTCAAGGCGTGTTAAAAGATCTCTCTTCCACTCGATTGGAACAACCATCGATTTGACTTTTTCGAGGCACATTAAACTTGAAACCCTCCCATTCGTTTCCTACTTCTCCTTTCATCGTCCTATCCTTAACAGAATAACACAGATTGGAAGAAGTTTAATAGCAAACATGTATAAAAGTTATAGTTAAAATAATCTCTTCGTTAAAGTAATAAACATATTTGAATTAATGAGTGCAAATAAAAGTAAATTTATCAATTAAATTGTAGATTTAATTTCACTTCTGCTTTTTATCCATACAAAATAGTGATTCAATTTTATTCATAATACTATGCAATAATTTCATCAATGTTTTGTTATGGCGTTGTCACGTTAAACTATCGTCCGTAAACCGACTTTACAGACAACCAAATTTTTAAAAATATTAAGCTTGACTTTATCCCCGTTCCAGAGCCTGAAACCTGCACTGGACTCGGTGAAACCCTACTACTAACCACAGTTAGGGATATAAAATAATTGTTGACAGAACAAAATTCGCAGAATTATGCATAGATAATTGGTACTTATTTGAGTACTTAACGGATATGTTGTATACTCGGACTGGAGGTGGTGCCAGTTTCATAAAGTCACGCATTCTGATCACGTTTCTGTAAATTCTGTTCCCGATAATGACCGCGATGGCTGAGTGGTTTGATGGCACGCCTTCTGCCAAGGCGACCTGGGTTCCACTTCCGCCGGTCGAACTTGAAAAAAAAAAAAAGGGAAACTTGTCCGACGTTGCCTCGAGCCGATGTGTTTCTCCGCGGTACTCCCGCGTCCCCTTCCCAACCGATCCGTCAATAATCGATCTCAAAGTTCCCCCCGTTATTCGTCTCCTGTTTCGATCGTTCACATTTTTTAAAGGTAAAAATTCGGGCCCACCCTTTGTTCATGCCTGGCTCAAAAAAAAACTTCTGTGTATGGGGTAACACGTTTTCAAAGCGTACAAACGTAACAAAGACAATTTTAAGAGAAACTACAGGTGCATAGTTTCAGAAAGAATTTACAAAATTAAAACTGCGTTGCCCTATTTTAAAAAAAAATGTGATTACATGTTTTGTAATTTTAACAAAAAATATGAATTTAATATCCAAAAACCATAAACTTAATTTGTATAGTAATATGGGGAAAAACTAAAATCTGCACTAATTTTTATACAAATAATTAGCGTTCCTTCGTTAGTGTTTTATCTTAGATTATAAATAGATATACTGGAAAAAAAAATTGTCGGTAGCCACGAAAAATAATCAAAAAATTTATGCTTTGCTGATTTTTCAAATTAAGAATATGAAGTGACAATGTCAACAAAACTATTATAAGGACATTGATAAAGATATTTAACGCCAATTAAAATATTTATAGCTGTCGCTGCAATAATTTATAATGATGAATACTCGCATAGTACCTTATTGATATCTTGTAAATGTTTGAATAAACGAAAGAGAGGATATGTTCGTATCAGTGGCGAATACAGGAAGATCTGTTGAGTTGTTAAATCTATCTACCTCTAGACACGTGTTTGCAGCCATAGTAATTCTCGAACATCATTCCATGGCAGTTTATAACGATTTGTAATATGTTGATTTAAATTTTAATCTCCGCGCTTGTTAATTATGCTTTATCTGTGATAAATTTATTTTTTTAGCGAACAATCAGATGTTAGTTTAGTAATTATAAAAGTATAATATTTTACTTAAGAATACTTGTATCTATTAATTTTCAGAAGTTCGGATTATGATATTCTATTACTTAACTAATTTAAAATTTGTTAAAATTAGTTAACAAACATAATTTACACTTGTTTGAGGGTAAGGGAAATTTTTCACAAGGCATTCTGATAGGTGGGATGATCTCTCATTGAAAAACATGGATGGTAGTTGGTTTATTTGAAACGAATTGTTTGGAATCAAAGACCCAAAGATGTTTGCATTGTTATTTTCATCCAGAAACTTTATATGTTGTATATAAAATAAATCAAATTAAGTTATAGCAACGACTTTACCAACCGTTATAAGAACTTTTACGAGGAATAGTATTAAATTTGTGAATTATAACTGTTGGTAAAAAAAACGTTGTGGCGGACACTAAATTTTGTACCACTGTGAAGAAGATACTAGTGCTTCAGGCAATCATACTTGAACTGGTGGTTTACCTGCGGCATTCGTCCAAAATCAGATTTACGTTCTGTGAAGAACAAGTTACACGCGAAGGAAGATTTTAATGCACACCCTTAACACCAATTATGTGTAGCCACGACCAGAAGAAAGGCATCTGTGCTGTCTCGAAGGAAAAGCACGAGTGTTATTCCTAAGTATTTAAATTAAGGTGTGAAAGATTCCTATGTTAATCGCTTGATTATTGAGAATAATTTTATTACATGTTTTATTCGTAATGTCATCAGCTGAATGACTTATCACCTAGCACAGAATCTAATATTCCTCCCAGACGTTCCTGAGACAATAATTACTCAGTATCGCTCTACTGATTTTAGAAGTTGCAACTTTTACATATTTTTATAGGTTTTCGTGTATTTACATGTATTTATATTTCGGCTTGTTAAGTCCAGCTTAAAAATCTAATATATAATGCATCCATTACAATATTTAATGTAATAAAGATATTAAATTGGACTTTACTAAAAATATAAGTGAATTAACTCTAATCAGTGGTGTTTGTGTAAAATTAGATAATTGTTAGCAGATTGTTATCCAATTCCGTAAGAGATTGAGTTCTGGTGCTATTAAATTAATTTTACTAATACAAAATAAACTGTAAATGCCAATACCTGGATATTGTAAACGAATTCAAATATCACCTTAAATATTGGTTCGACAGTAAAATGTATTTAATTCTTAAATAGCTGAAAGAATACATTCACGCCATCACTGATTGATTTTAAGAAAAATATATGGTAACATATTTGTATTTATATATTATTCGTTTAACATGATGACAACAGTTAATAACCGACTTATATAATCTATTGATTCAAATAACAATTTATTAATAACTTAATAATGCTCATATCAAATAATAGTTTCCCACGTGGTAAAGGGATACAGAAAATATATCGTACGAAGCGGGAGATTTCTACGAATGGCCCGGCCTGGAGAGTGGTGAATTGGGGGGGGGGGGGAGGGGAGAGGAGGGGGGGGGGGTGGTTTGCTGTTTTAAAAAAATAAGAATTGTTTAGCAAAAAAAAAAACATATCAACATCAAGGGTTTTGGACTCTTGCATTATTATTTTCAACATGTGTCACGCATTTTGTTGTTTATAGTTCCGGATATTGTAGCAGTTCACCTCGCTGAATTCAAAAGATCGCACAACCTTCAACGAAACATTTTATGAGTGTTTTATAACTTTAAGGGTAGGGGTATATATCACTTCTATTTCTCCCCCTTTGCGTTCACCACTGGTTGGTGTTGAATGTATTTTTTTTTTACAGTTGTGTTCGCGGATGGCTGTCACAATTTAATTACAAATTTTAAAACTAGCTGCAGCGCAATGTAGGTCAGATTGGCCCCTCGAAAGTATGTGGACCGCAGATCATGATGGCATGCATGACCTGTTCTGCAGGTAGCTCTGGTGAGTGGCCGAAATAGCAAATGGGTCAGCTGCCCAAACTTTTTCTGGTTTGCCCACCGGTACACGGTTAACCGCAAGAAGCGTGTGGGAAATAGATAAGGGGTGAAGGGAGGGGGGAGTTGACGGGAGGAAAGATTATTTTTAAAACTGGCACGGCTTTTCAGGCCAGGTGAGAACCAGACTGCAGAATAGCCAAGCATACAGACAAGATAACATCACGTGTATAATGAATAACTGGGCTGAAACTTTTACGCTACGGTTAAGTTATTGATAGAGACCTGTAAAATTCGCGGATTCACTTCGCGATAGGATAGAGTCCAAATACTTTTGCCATTATTTTGCTTCAGTGATTGGGCCACAGTTTATCTGAAGGATTCTGGGCCAATGAAAAATATTTAACAGAAGAATTGGCGAATCACGATCATTCTATTCAACAGGTGTTACGAGTCTGTAACCAATCAGCAGATGTAATTTGCACGAGTGCATAGAGGATCATGGAGTCCATCCTTCAGGTATTTGAAATCGCGAATTTTACAGGTCTCTAGTTATTGATAATATAATTAAATGATTACTTTTGATTAGTCTACTGAGAAACAAAAAATACAAGAAATAAGTGTGAACCCAAGACACTTTACTGACCTTTGGACTGGTTTCGGGTCAAATAACCTACTTATATAAAATAATGTACCAAATAAGAAAGTGATAGTAATGATAGCAGAAGTTCCCTGAGAAAACACATCAACGGTTTTGCTATTCCCATCTTCTGGCCACATTAAAAAAACAGGACGTAAGTTTGCGAAATAATGGTGTCACCGCCACAATGAAATAAAATTATTTTTAACGTCTAACGCCTAAAAGATTTAATAAAATATATTTAGCCAGTTTTTGAATAGTCAGATATACAAAGCTTAGTTGTTTAAAGAAGTAGGAAATGAGACAGTGAAATCAAAAAGTTAAGATTGACTCAGCATTTTAACGTCATGAATTTTTGAAATATTAAATCGAAGTTTGGAATTCAGAGCCCGATTTTATTTAATGGCTTAACTTGTCTTGGCTACATTCGTGAACATTCGTGAAATAAAGATATTAATTTTGTCGCAGTTTTATAGCTTTCCTAGCTTCCCACGTAAAATAACCAGTTATTTCTTCCCTGTGAATTATCTGTTTAAGAATTCTAACTGCGAGACTTAACCAAAACTAAGGATAGTAATACATACATTAACCCTGATATACCGGAAATAATAATTACTTATCTCAGAAACAAAATCATTGCAAAAATACGAAAACGTCAGGGATTAAAGCCAAGGTTTATATTAAAAACCTTCTATATATATATATATATATATATATATATATATATATATATATATATATATATATATATATTCTAACTCGTTGGTTGTTTTTATTCGATATTAAAAGTCTTTAAAATGAAAGAGCATTTCTTGTCAAAAAAAGTTTACATTTTATAGAGAAATAAAAACTCAAGTTTAATCCCTACTAATATTAAAAATGCGAGTGTTATGTCTGTTTGTCCTTTCATGTAGCAAAGAAGCAACGGAACATATGATTTTTTTGCGTATAGATAGTTTATGGGCTGTAAAGTGACATAGACTACATCTTATTATTAAATTACATTTTAAGGAAATTAAAAACGGATAACTCAGTTTTATAATATAAAAAATCCCTTTGGGCACAGCCTACAGGCATATGTAGATTTAGAAGTACCTATTTTCTGAAAATATTTTGGAAACTTCTATAAACTCCTGGAACATTTTAAGAACTTAATGTAGCCTACATAACATCCTATATGTTCGCCAATATTAAAAAACAAAAGATTTAACATTTTCTTATATTCCATTCAGCGAAAATATTTTGACTGTGTTTAACTTAATGCATCCAGCATTGAATATCTTTAGGAATTTCATATTATTCCTACTAAGGTAGTTATGCATTTATTTTGGACCCACTTACACTATATTTTAATCCCTTGCACTAATACGTTGTCGTATAAAATTTATTTTTGCACAAAGGTTTATGGTAATATTAAGAAAGTTTTAATTATGTTATTTTCAACCCCCTTTTTTACGATAATAGTTCGTTTCATCAAAAATTGTTTGAGCCAAAAGATTCAGATAAAGTTGATGAATGTTACAATAAATTATAATGGATTTGATAGTGTATATATATATATATTATAAAAAGTAATGACTTTTTTGTTTTTCTTGCCTTGTTATTTCCACCCCTTGCAGTAATGATTTGTGATATAAAATTTAATTTGACAAAGTTACAACAATATTAAAAAAGTTAAACCAAAATAAAAAAAATAATTCTATACAGTACATTGCAAGGAAGTTTTATTTTTTATATAGTAACCTCAGGTTTTTTGAAAGCTTGCAGTAATGGTTTCAAACAAAAGTTTAAGGTAAAAATTATAATATCTGCAAACAATTTGAACGAACCTGATGGTGACCCTACGAAGGGAGATTAGATTTTTTTTAGTACCACCTCTAATTTTTCAACCCCTTGTAGCAATTATTAGTCTAATCAAAAATTGTTTCAGACAAAAGTTATTTATAAAAATAATATTTACAAACAATTCAAACGGATTCATACTTATTAAGGAAGTTGTGATTTTGTATTTAATTCTACCCCTCATTTATTCAACCCCTTACAGCAATGGTTTATCTAATCAACAAATTTTTCAGATAAAAATTATAAGATTAACACGCAATTCTAAGAATTCGATGTTGTGCCTACGAAGAGAGTTATGATTTATTTTTTGTTTTCGAGCCCTTGTTTTTCCAACCACTTGCTGTTATGGCTGGTCGTATAAAAATTTTATTCAAACAAAAGATTTTTGTATTACTACTACGAGTTATAGTACTCTAGAAACTGATGTGATATTTTCCAAATTATAAGAATTACTTAGATTTTATGGTTTTTCAAAAAACCTTCCCCATGTATACCTGCTTGTTCGGATATTGCCCAAAAAATTTGACTGAGTCAACTACTAAATTTTATTTGTCAGTTTGGAAGTTATTTGTGAAAAATTGCGCCAGTTATCGTGTTCACAAAATTGCGATATATATATATATATATATATATATATATATATATATAAACTTTTGAGTTGACAATGGTTCTGGGATTTATGATAATGGAACGAAAAACATATATAAAAAAATTTTCAAACGTACCATGGTAATGGCTACAATAAGTCCAACTTATTTGAAATCTACCTAAAACGGAGGTAGGTCATAGTCATATAAACAGTGAGTTTGTGTCATTTCTCTATGTCCGCCACTCGGTCATATTGTAAGGTCTGACAAATTACTATTATTATCTTGGTGAAAATCCATCTGCTTGGTGAAGCTCACGGCTGCTAGCGAACTTAAGGCGCTAATAACAGTTTAGTTTAGAACTTCGTTAATAGATGGCGTTTTGAATTTGTGACGCGCTATCGTTTGATCGTCCGTCACCTCTTGCCCAGTGGTTACCTGCCTTCTCACGAAATGAAGCTGAAGATTGGCGTCTTTGTTTTGCTGATGAGTAGCCTTGATGCACCGAGATTGAGCAATCAATGGGAATTTAAAATCAAAATTTACCGTTTTTCAAGTGTAGGTCCTACAAACTTTAAACTCGGTAGCGATGTTCCTTATATTGTTATGTGTTTAGCGCGGGCAACGTCAGGTACTTCAGCTAGTACATGTATAAATTAACTGCTGACGAGTCTGTTTTGTTAAATAAAATGCCTTAAACCCACCAGGCACTTTAGTTGAGCATAAAAAATTGTCCGTCTCAATAAAAAAAAAAGGCGTTTGAATGTTATTATATGAAGCAGTGCTGTATGTACCGGAGTGTTGATGGCGAAACGCACATATGTGATGGTTTGTATGATGTCTGTTAACCTCTTGCTATTTTACAAAGTCTGGTGTCTACACTTCTTCCTGGAGTTACACAAAAACCGCCTAGGCAGAAATTTAAGTTTCGTCGACTGCAAGGGAAAAACGAAACAAGAGTTTTGTGAAATAGATGTCGTGAAATACCCTTGAAAAAAAATTACCATCGCTCGTTATTACACCGTACTGAGCATACATTCACGTCAGGAGATTTTCGAGACGCTATTACTTATTTCGTTTCCCAGCTTACGTTACGACTTAATGACGGTGAAAATAGCTCGTAAATATTCATGATTTTTTTTTTTGTATTTTGTGCACCGAAATAAGATGTGTGAGCGCTCCCGCCGTTATTTGGAGGACTCGCCAGACTTATTAGACGTCGACCGCCAGTTATGGCCACATCATTAATCTGGCGTGAGGGCGCGCGCGAATCTCCGGGGCGTATCAAGTAAAACTGGTGGAGCTTGAACATCAAGTAAAGCTGTCGGAGCTTAAACATCAAGTAAAGCTGGCAAATCTTAAGCATCAAGTAAAGCTGGCGGAGCTGAAACATCAGGTAAAGATGGTGGAACTTAACCATCAAGTAAATCTGGCGGGGCTTAAGAATCAAGTAAAGCTGGCGAAGCTTAAGCATCAAGTAAAGCTGGCGGAGCTAAAACTTCAGGTAAAGCTGGTGGAACTTAACCATAAAGTAAAGCTGGCGGGGCTTAAGCATCAAGTAAAGCTGGCGGAGCAGAAACATCAAGTAAATCTGACGGAGCTTCAACATCAAGTAAATCTGGTGGAGATTAAACATCAAGTAAAGCTGGTGGAGCTTAAGAATCAAGTAAAGCTGGCGGAGCTTAAACATGAGATAAAGCTGGTGGAACTTAACCATCAAGTAAAGCTGGCGGGGCTTAAGCATCAAGTAAAGCTGGCGGAGCTGAAACATCAAGTAAAGATGGCGGAGCTTGAACATCAAGTAAAGCTGGTGGAGATTAAACATCAAGTAAAGCTGGTGGAGCTTAAGAATCAAGTAAAGCTGGAGAAGCTTAAACAAGAGGGAAATATCGTGCTTTCGAGAGAACCCATCTCGGCGATGCACGCGCAAAGTCAACCAGTCTCCTCCTCCGACTTCATCAAAAGCACACGCACATCATGCATAAAGCCTTCTGAGGCAACCTCGTGTCAGTCGTTAAAAGCCCTCGCCTGCTGCTAACCTGGCCGAAATGCTACCGGATAACGTTCTATCTTTTTGTGTATTGTCATTTCACAAGACTATACCTGTGATTCGATAGTACGTTAAAATACACCCAATTTCTAACAAAATTTAGCAGTTAATACATTTAATTTCGCTAAACCTAGCGATGCGTTAAATTATATATTTTTTTATCATAATTAGTTTCTGGATGTTATATTCGTGAGAATAAGCCACACAGACCAAGAAATCTTGAATCTGTCTAAGAGACGTATGTGATGTAAATGTTTCCTCCGTGGAGGTGTTAGATAATGGCGTGGGCGTTGGTTTTAATGTTGTAGTCACTCTGGTTAGCAAATGGTTTTCCTGACAACCCGTTTCTGTGTAAAGGCTAGTGATAAAAGTTTGTTTTATTGCTTGAAGTAACTCGCTAGAGAGAATCGTAAAAGTTGACGTAATGAAGTGCGTATTGCTAAGTGAAAATGATAACTTCAGATCGGAAAAAAATTAGTGTTAAACTTCATTATATTAAATAAAAATGTTTCGCTATCTAAATGATTTTGAATAATAACATGGCATAGATTGTACACACATACTCTCCAACTTATTACATCCGCCAGAAAAAGCACATTGTGAGAGCGTACGTGTGTGCATTAAAAAATGTAAAATAGTTCGTATAATTTAAGGCTGCTTTACACACGCTATGTTGATATTTTTCGTCCTTACATTAAGGGTAATTTATAAAATTTTAACTCGATACTTTTGTTGCATTTGATGTCCAGACACAAATATTTTCAACAGAATATTACAATAACTGACATAATAACAAATGCAAGGTAAGTATAGAGCTAAATTTGAAGAAAAAAAACCTTTACTAAAAAAAATTAAATGAAGCAAATTTACATGGCATATGAGACCGAGTCCTTGATGTGAGATATTCCAATAACTCATTCGTGCTCTGGCAAATCGGATAATTATTTCTACGATTCAGCAGCAGGGAGTTCCTCAAAATCTATGTGCCGCCGGATCCGTGCATCGAACTACGGGCCCACGAGGAGTCTCAGGTGACTGATTGCTGCGCATTACCTCTGTAACTGAAGCATAGAGACAGGACAAATTCGCGAATTCATTTTGCGATACGTTAAAATACAAATAGTTATACCTCAGTGCTGCCTCTGCTATTGGCTAGCAACTCACCTGGATGACTCTGGGCCAATGGGAAACACCAGACCAAAGCTTTATCGAATCACAGGCTGCTACGCTGGTACGTCTCACAAGACAGCTGCCAATGAGTTGGTGGCATTTGACCGAGTGTACGTATAACTATGGAGTTCATCCTACAGGTCACTGAAGCCGCAAATTTTTCCGGTCTCTAATAATAGGTAGAGACCTGCAAAATTCGCGGACTCATTTCGTGATATGCTACAATTCAAATAATTATACCTTAGCGCTGCTTCTGCCATTGGTTCACTGTTAATCTGGAGTAATGAGGGCCAATTAGAGACCCTCACTCATAGAAGTGTCGAATCACAGACACTCGGTCGAGACGACTCACAAGTCAGCAGCCAATGTACAGGTGGCATTTGCCCGAGTGTGTGGAGTGTAGTAGAGTCTATCCTAAAGGTCATTGAACCCGCGAATTTTTCCGGTCTCTACTCTGGGCCAATGGGAAACACCCGACCATAGCTTTATTGAATCGCAGGCTGCTACGTTGGGACGCCTCACAAGACAGCAGCCAATGAGTGGGTGGCATTTTACCGAGTGTACGTAGAACTATGGAGTTCATCCTGGAGGTCATTGAACCCGCGAATTTTTCCTGTCCCTACTGATGCATGTGTTGTTTATTAACTTGCTTTTGGTTGAATGGGGACATGAGTTAGAAACAGGTAATCGTCGACTTCAATTCAACTGGGCGCGGAGGCACTCTGACCCTTGCGTGTCGCGAGTGCATCTCCCCTGGTCGTCGGAGCCGGGCCGGGAGTTGAGTGGATGGGATTGGAGGTCCCGCGGGAGCTGTTTTTTGCTCTGCTGCCTGTGCTTCGTGCCTGCTTTCCTGTGCTTCGTGCCTGCTTGCCCCAGTCGGGTCGGCCCTCCTTCGGCCACTCGCCGGTGGTTAAACTCGTTTGCGGCGGCGTGTAATCCAACCCAAATCACATTGCCTGCAAGGTACCAAAAAAAGTCATCTTGGGCAGTTGCCTTCTCCTCGGGCCAAAAATTAATTCAAATGCGAAACTGTAAAAAAAAAACTACTGCTCGAAAACAATTAAACCTGACTGAAGTAAAGGTTCATACTGCATCGGTTTCAATCATTCAAGAGCAGTAAATTCATACCCGATCGACAGTAGTTTGTACAATTCCGTTTTCAGTATTTAAGGTGGACGCTCAAATAATTGCAAGATTTTTTTTTTTTTGTGTAGGAAGTGAATGACAACACGAGTATATCCAAGAGTCTTAGACCATTTTCACGTGCCAGAGTATTAACTGCGTATTTGTGTGTTTTTGTTTGGGCTCAACATCTCGTTGGTATCAAAGTCATTAGATATATTCAACAAACGACTCACACCAAGGATACTGAGAAAGGAATCGACCATGGCAAGCAGTAAGGAACAATCTTTGTATTCGCCTGAGGTGATGCAAGGAAATCATGCAAACAGAAACAGGATGGATGGACCAGTTCCTCTAGAATACGAGTCCAAGGTGCCATTTGGCTGGATCATTATGGAGGTATTATCGTAAATTACTTTGCCATAGAGATCAGAGTTTTCCAGGATCTTGGAAACCCCAAAACCTAATCTTGATTTATTTATATATGACATACTAAAAATATGTAGCTTTAAGGCGTAGGCAACACACAAACGGCTAACACAAAGCTGTATACTATATGATTTCTTGCTTCTTAGTACTGGCTAGAACTGACATAAAATTTTGTTTCTAAGTTCATAAAATCCATTAGATACGGGAAGAACTTTTATAGTAAAAAAGTATTTTATAAACAAAACAATATGACTTGATGTAAGTTTTTGGACATACGCCATTGCTAAGAACTTTTTCTGTTGAAGAAAAACTAATAAATAAAATAAATAAATAAAAATACTCAAAAAAAGACAAAAAACACACAAAACTAAGCAAACAATTGCTGTTGTCAACAAGGATATGAACACCACAAAATATTCCGAAACAGGAATATGGTCAGCAAACAAAGAAAAACAAAGAAAAATGTACTAAGAGAACGAAAAAATCCCCACAAATGATGACAACACAAAAATATTGAAACCCAAAATAATTCAGCACAACAGTTGAAGCGAGACAAAAAACATGACAAAACGAAAAGACAAACAAATACAATAGTTTTACCTATACAGAAACAAGCGACGTTTCGGGAACTGCTATCTGCTCCCGTCCTCAGGCAGAGACGCACATGGTACGGAAACACAGGTGCGACTGAGAAGGGGCTGCCGCCGTTTCCTCATATGCTCGGCCGGGAGCGTGTGACAGCGATACCGGGAACTATTACGTTCCCATAACTCGCTATGTGGTCGCCAATATAAATAGTGCAACCCCGTCACTTTGATCGAATCATTGGAAACGTCGGCGGGGCGCGATGTGTGTGATTTTAAGATTAAAGGTGGCTCACGGTCCAGAAGAAGTAAAATAGCTGTCGCATGTTGCTTGGCTCTATTTTTAATAGTGTAGGTGTCAGGCGGGGGGAGGTCACCCTTTCCCCTCAGTTAGTTGGCTAACTGATGCATGAGAGTGTCGTGATGTCTGTATTTAGAGGCGTGTGGAGTGTGCGCAAAAATGGCCTAATTAATTTCGTTGTGTGAGTGTAGTGTATAGCTCCAAGGCCGCACATACCCGGCTGACCAAGCAGGCATATCATCGTGTAAGTTTACCGATGTGTAGGAGAAATTACATAGATTAGTAAACACCTGGCCGCCTTAAGGACCGAACTATTGCGTTCCAGTATAGTTCGGTCAAAGTTAGGCTAAACCAGTATTGCTGTAGTTAGCCCCCAGGCTATTGTCGTCTAAACCTGAAAAATAGAGAGTGAAATTAGTAAATGAATGTCATCCTATTCTATTATTGTTCGAGCAGAGAGATGCCCTCGTCCAGGTTTTTTTTTTTTTTTTTTTTTTTTTTTTCGCAATTCAAAAACCCATGTCTTCCGAAACGCGGCCGGCACTGGAGGTGAAGCCTGCCAGGCGGGTCTCGCCCTTCAGGCATACGGAGTCAGCCCTAACACACAGGCAGTGGACCGCTGCATGGGTCAAAACCTACACCTGCATGCTTCGGACCATTTCGAATTAGCAAGAAATGAAAGTTACATTAATGAATTAATTAATAATGGCTGGGGAAAACAACTAGCAAGGACTAGTGGAGGAGGTGGGGGAAGGAAAGATTTGGTAATTAAAGGAATTAGGGCCTGCGGTCGAGTTGTCGCTGGTTTATAATTAGAGCCCCGCTGGGTCAAAGGTAGTGTTGACGCAATAAAATAGAGCCCCGCTGGGCCAAAAGTAGTGTTGACGCAATATTTACGAGTCCTGGGCATGTCAATCATTGGCTAGTCCAATGTTGATTATTTGCCCCGCAGGACGTAGACAGGCACATCGGGGCCAGAGAGAAACGTCTGCTATGTTTGCTAAGTTGCCCTGCGTACATGGGATGTGTGGATTCTAGTATAACCTGGCTTAGGCAAGTCGCGGTTTTTTAAACTGTCGCTGTGCAGCTGGGTCGTAGTCCGGAAGTGAATTCATATAAGTATTGGCATGTTCAGGGAGCTGGCCATAAAAAGACCTGTTTTGCCGTTTTATATATTCCTCTACATATTCTACTTTGAGTAGCTGGTGTACTTCTAGTGTGCTGGTGTACCAGCCGCAATCTGCAATGGCTCTAAGAAATTTATTTTGAGTGACCTGTACTTTATCGATATGGCATTTTGCTGCATAGCCCCAGATTTCGCAAGCATATAATAATTGAGGGCGAACTATTTGTAAATACAGCTGTAATTTTTTCTTTCTAGGAAATTGGGGGGCCTTAAACATTGAGTATAGGCTGCGCAAAGTGCCTCGCGCAAACTGTGTCACCTTAGTGGTGTGAACTTTCCAGGTGAGCCTGGTATCTAGAGTTAAACCTAAATATCTAGCCGATTTAACAAATGGTATGGCTTGATTAAAAATTTTTAATTCGCGGTCGGGGGCGGTGTATTTTTTAGTTAAAATTAAAGTTGTGGACTTGGCTCCATTTATTTTAATGCGCCAGCGAGTGTACCATTGTTCGAGTGAGGTAAGCTGCCTCTGAACTTTGGTTAAAGCAAACTTCAAATTCGGGGATTGATATATTATTGCAGTGTCGTCTGCATATAATTGCACGTGGGCATGTTCCCGCGGGATGTCGGCTGTGTAAACATTATAGAAAAAGGGTGAGAGTGGGGACCCCTGCGGCACACCTGCTGTCAGCTCCCGAGTGGATGATTTCGCCCCCTCTATTGATACAAAAAATTTTCGACGCCATAAATAGTGGGCCACCAGATGAATATACGTGTCTGGAAAGTTAAATGTAATTAATTTTTGAATTAAGCCAGGTATCCAAACTTTGTCGAAAGCTTTTTCCGCGTCTAGCATCGTTGCGACAGTAAATTTCGCTCGTGAGTTAAAACCGTCAGTGGCCTCTTCAATGAGCTTAATTAGGGGGTGAGAGGTAGAGTGGCCCCTTCTAAAACCAAATTGGTTATCTGGAATGACTTCGTGTTCGTCCGAATGGTGTTGAAGTCGTTTGAGTAAAATTTTTTCGAAAATTTTACTCATGCTATTTAGGAGGCTAATAGGTCGCCTGTTTTGTGGTAGTGACGCATTTTTTCCCGGTTTCGGAATGGTGATAACTTTAGCTAGTTTCCATGACGCTGGGTAGGATTTAAGAATAAAAATAGCATTTATTATTTTAAGAAAGTATTGTATAGCCTGAAATGATAATTTCTTTAAAGTATCAAAATTTATTCCGTCAGGTCCGCCTGCTTTATTTTTTGGTCGCGAGTGAATAGCTTCTAAGAGCTCTTTAATTGTTACGAGTTCCGGCTCGGCTTGTGGAACGACTTGTAAATAGTTATTAACAGCTACTGTCGTGGTCCTAGTAAATTGAGGCTCGTTTATGTCCTCGTTTGGTGAAAATTGTTTTTCAAAAATGTCTGCTATAGCATTTGCTTTATCTATCGCGTCATATTTAATGCCCGCGTTTGTAACAATGGCCGGTGTGGAGATAAATTTATTTTTCCCTCGTAAATTGCGTGTGAGCCGCCACATTTGCCGAGGTTGAGTTGCGCACTCTGTTATTAAGTTTCCGTATTTTTCTATTTTTAAATCTTTAAGTTTTCGCGAGACTTGAGCTTTAAGGCGATTGTATTCAGTCCTAGCTTGCGGTGTTCTCGTTCGTTGATAAGTGTTGCGCGCCTGCCGTTTTAAAACGATTAGCATGTCTACATCTGGGTAATTTATTCGCGTAAATTCTCTTTTATTCACGATTTTCGTGTGTTTTTTGCGCACGTCTGTAATTGTGTCGGTGAAAAGTTTTACGTGAGTTTCGAGCTCATCTGCTGTGTCTATCGCTGGAGTTTCTGTAAAAGTTAATTCCAGGTCTTCGCGAAATTTGTCCCAGTCGGGAATACCAAAAGTGCGGCTAAATATCGCTGCGCAAAATTGAGCATTAAAAGTTAATTGAATTAGTACCGGAAAATGGTCTGAGTCAAGCTCATCTAATTTTTCTGAAATAACCTGCGCACCTGGTATGTTTGTAAGAGCTATATCTAATATGTCAGGCATGCCGCCATTCGTTGGATAGCAAGTTGGCGAGCCTGGAGCAAAAATTTCGTAATTATTTGCTACCGAATGATCTAATAATTTTCTGCCTGCTGGGTTAGTATTTTTGCATCCCCAGTCTTCGTTTTTGCTGTTTAAATCGCCTGCGATGAAAAAGTGTTGCTGTGGATTAATTAATTTATTTAAATCCCTAGAAAGTAGTGGCTTATCTGGGGGTTTATATACTGCCGACATGCAGACATGCGCATTTTTATTACGAATATTTATGCTGGTGGCCTCTAGGTGCTCTAAGCCAGTTATTTCTATCGGATGGTGATGAATCCCGTGTTTAATTAATATGGCTGTGCCGCCCCCACGAGTGGCGCGGTCAGTGCGGTAAGTGGTGTAACCACAAATATTAAATCGATGATGCGGTGATAGGTGAGTCTCGGTAATGAATGCCACATCAATCCCATATATTACAAGGCACTGTTCCAACTCGTACGACCGAAGGCGGAGACCACATGCATTAAAGTTTAGGAGTTGTAGTGTTTTCCCCATGTTTACTGCCATTTACTGGAGCACTGTCGCGAGTGCTTCCAATAGAATGGTTTGGCGGTATTTTATGCTCTCGGTGGAGCGGATGCGCGCGTAATACGGTTCGAGTGCCTTCACTAAATTCCAATAATCGCACATGCGTAAGATCTCTGCGAGTTCCGCGAGGCTAGTGATATTATTTGTTGGCTGTGCTTCTGGCGCGGTTTCTGCTCTATGTTGACTTTTTTCGACGCGAGCCTGCACAATTTGCTCCGCCGTGCGCCGCGGTGCGCTTACGCCTGACGTAGCTGCCGCGTATGACGTGGAAGCTACTGCCTGTGATTGAGTTATGCCCGGTTGGCTGGCCTGCTCGCTGGGCCGTGCGTTTCGCGGACTGCGCTCTGTTGTTGTTGTTGTTCGGTGCACGTGTTCCCTGATGGGCGCGGGGGGAGGGGGGAAACTTTCCCGCGTCGGTGCGGCCGGCTGTGCTCGCGAGGCTGTGCGCGCAGCTTTCTGTGCTGCCTGTTCCGCGGCGGCCTGTCTCCGAGACTCTACGATCTTTAAAAACGCGGGGCACTGTCGCCAGGCCGCGGTGTGGCCTGTTTCCCTGCAGTTCGAGCACACCTTTGGTGCCTCCTCTGGGACGGGACATTCGCTGCGGGGATGCAAACCCGCGCACCTAATGCATTTCGGAACCTCCGCGCAGTTCTTTGTGGTGTGTCCGAAGGAACTAAACCTCTTACAAAGCGGGACGTCCTCCGCGCGAGTCGTGTACCACTCGATCTTTATTCCACTTGTATAGTACAAGTGTTTTACGGCGTAGATGTCGTGCGCGCTTGGTGCCACGCACACCACGAATGACGGAGTTGGTTCAAAAATTTCCTGCCCTGAGTTGCGGTCTGTGAGCCGCCGACTAAGCTGTTTGATGAAGTTTACCTTGAAACCTAGCGCGGTGAGCTCCTCGGAGATCGCGTCTACTGGCGTGTATTTACTAAGGTTTTTAATTACAACCTTCTCGCCTCGCTCGCTGGGCTGGGAGAAGGTGTGGTAGGGCACATTGTTGGCCTTGAACCACGCGGTCGCCTTGTCTTGATCGGATTTACCGTCGAACGTGATGCGAATTTCTTGTCGTTTCGTTAGCGTCATCCGGTTTTTGACGCCGAGTCGCGCGAATGCAGGGCCCAAGCTGCCGATTGCCTGGCTGTTGCGTACGACGAAGGGGACGCGTTTGTAGCGCGGAGCCTCGTCAGTTGGTGTCCGTTGTTGCGGTGTCGGTACCGCTTGTGACGCATCGCTATTACGCCTGCGTTGTCTACGCTCAACAGTGGTGAAGCCACTGTTGTCGTCCTCGGTTGTGGTGGGCTGGAGCCCTGACGGTTTTTTAGACTGAACAGAGTGTTCAGTCTCTGAGTCGCTGCCCTCATGCGTGCGCTTCGTCGCGGTGCCGACCTCCATCTCCTCGTCGCTACTACTCATCGCAAGTAGGTGCCCCGCCTTGAAAAAAGCAGGGCACACAACAGGCGTATCGTCCGACCTAACTAGCGTGGTATTCCTATCTGTTCGCCGCGTCCTAACTACCTATCGAACCTAGCACCTTACGCACTGGCCACTGACCTGAGCTTCCTTTTTAGGAACGCCAGGCTAGGCAAAGAGAGAGGCTGACCCTTCTCCGACCAGCACGCGGTAAAGAATGAGAAGGGGCTGGAAAATGAGGGTATTTATCAGAGAAAGGGCTACATCTTGCTCAGCCAATGACAGACGAGCTGTCTCCCCATTGGCTGTGCACCATGTAGTTAAAGCGGATTGGTTATGGTGGGTTGAGTATTGGCTATTGTTTTGTGCTGCAGGGATGTTTCTCTCTTTATCAAAGGGATCCACATATTTTTTTTAATTCAATGCTCTGCTGGCTGAAAATATTTTTATTGCTAATAATGAAGGCTGATTCTTTGATTTTCCTTTTTATTTTATCGGATTCCTGTATGAGTGGTGTGGAGTCTTCCCAGAGAATTTTGTGGCTATTTTCCCATGTATGTTCAGCAAGTCTGGATTTTAGGGTTTCACCCTTCTTGCAGTTGTTTTTGTGTTCTTTGATTCGGGTGGATAGAGCTCTGCCAGTTTCACCTATGTACATGTGGCCACATTCACAGGGGATTTGATACACACAGTTGTGAGTTTGTAATTTTTCTGTGGCTGGTTTCACCTTGGTAACAATACTTTTAATAGTAGATTTAGAACGGAATGCTGTTTGAAGTCCGCCTAGGAAATAAATATGGACTTCAAACAGCATTCCGTTCTAAATCTACTATTAAAAGTATTGTTACCAAGGTGAAACCAGCCACAGAAAAATTACAAACTCACAACTGTGTGTATCAAATCCCCTGTGAATGTGGCCACATGTACATAGGTGAAACTGGCAGAGCTCTATCCACCCGAATCAAAGAACACAAAAACAACTGCAAGAAGGGTGAAACCCTAAAATCCAGACTTGCTGAACATACATGGGAAAATAGCCACAAAATTCTCTGGGAAGACTCCACACCACTCATACAGGAATCCGATAAAATAAAAAGGAAAATCAAAGAATCAGCCTTCATTATTAGCAATAAAAATATTTTCAGCCAGCAGAGCATTGAATTAAAAAATATGTGGATCCCTTTGATAAAGAGAGAAACATCCCTGCAGCACAAAACAATAGCCAATACTCAACCCACCATAACCAATCCGCTTTAACTAAATGGTGCACAGCCAATGGGGAGACAGCTCGTCTGTCATTGGCTGAGCAAGATGTAGCCCTTTCTCTGATAAATACCCTCATTTTCCAGCCCCTTCTCATTCTTTACCGCGTGCTGGTCGGAGAAGGGTCAGCCTCTCTCTTTGCCTAGCCTGGCGTTCCTAAAAAGGAAGCTCAGGTCAGTGGCCAGTGCGTAAGGTGCTAGGTTCGATAGGTAGCTAGGACGCGGCGAACAGATAGGAATACCACGCTAGTTAGGTCGGACGATACGCCTGTTGTGTGCCCTGCTTTTTTCAAGGCGGGGCACCTACTTGCGATGAGTAGTAGCGACGAGGAGATGGAGGTCGGCACCGCGACGAAGCGCACGCATGAGGGCAGCGACTCAGAGACTGAACACTCTGTTCAGTCTAAAAAACCGTCAGGGCTCCAGCCCACCACAACCGAGGACGACAACAGTGGCTTCACCACTGTTGAGCGTAGACAACGCAGGCGTAATAGCGATGCGTCACAAGCGGTACCGACACCGCAACAACGGACACCGACTGACGAGGCTCCGCGCTACAAACGCGTACCATTCGTAATCCGCAACAGTCAGGCAATCGGCAGCTTGGGCCCTGCCTTCGCGCGACTCGGCATCAAAAACCGAATGACGCTTACGAAGCGTCAAGAAGTGCGCATAACATTTGATGGCAAGTTGGACCAAGACAAAGCGACCGCTTGGTTTAAAGCAAACGATGTGCCTTTCCACACTTTCTCCCAGCCCAGCGAGCGAGGGGAAAAAGTAGTGATCAAGAATTTGAGTAAATTCACGCCGGTTGATGCGATTTCTGAGGAGCTCACCGCGCTCGGGTTTAAAGTAAATTTCATCAAACAGCTCAGTCGGCGGCTAACAGACCGCAACTCAGGGCAAGAGTTTTTCGAGCCAACACCGTCCTTCGTGGTGTGCGTGGCACCTAGCGCGCACGACATCTACGCCGTCAAACAACTATACTACACAAGTGGTATAAAGATTGAGCGGTACACGACTCGCGCGGAAGACGTCCCGCTCTGTAAGAGGTGTAGTTCCTTCGGACACACCACCGGAAACTGTTCAGAAGTACCTAAATGCATCAGGTGCGCGGGTTCGCATCCCCGCAGCGAATGCCCAGTCCCAGAGGAGGCACCAAAGGTGTGCTCGAACTGTAAAGAGACAGGCCACACCGCGGCCTGGCGACAGTGCCCCGCGTTTCTGAAGATTGTAGAGTCGCGTAGACAGGCCGCCGCGGAACAGGCAGCACAAAAAGCTGCGCGCACAGCCTCGCGAGCACAGCCGGCCGCACCGACGCGGGAAAGTTTCCCCCCTCCCCCCGCGCCCATCAGGGAACACGTGCACCGGGCAACAACAACAACAACAACAGAGCGCAGTCCGCGAAACGCACGGCCCAGCGAGCAGGCCAGCCAACCGGGCATAAATCAAACACAGGCAGTAGCTTCGACGTCATACGCGGCAGCTACGTCAGGCGTAAGCGCACCACGGCGCACGGCAACGGAAATCGTGCAGGCTCGCGTCAAGAAGAGCCAGCAGCATAGAACAGAAACCGCGCCAGAATCACAGCCAAATAATAATATCACTAGCCTCGCGGAACTCGCAGAGATCTTGCGCATGTGCGATTATTGGAATTTAGTGAAGGCACTCGAACCGTATTACGCACGCATCCGCTCCACCGAGAGCATTAAATACCGCCAAACCATTCTATTGGAAGCACTTGCGACAGTGCTCCAGTAAATGGCAGTAAACATGGGGAAAACACTACAACTCCTAAACTTTAATGCATGTGGTCTCCGCCTTCGGTCGTACGAGTTGGAACAGTGCCTTGTAATATATGGGATTGATGTGGCATTCATTACCGAGACTCACCTATCACCGCATCATCGATTTAATATTTGTGGTTACACCACTTACCGCACTGACCGCGCCACTCGTGGGGGCGGCACAGCCATATTAATTAAACACGGGATTCATCACCATCCGATAGAAATAACTGGCTTAGAGCACCTAGAGGCCACCAGCATAAATATTCGTAATAAAAATGCGCATGTCTGCATGTCGGCAGTATATAAACCCCCAGATAAGCCACTACTTTCTAGGGATTTAAATAAATTAATTAATCCACAGCAACACTTTTTCATCGCAGGCGATTTAAACAGCAAAAACGAAGACTGGGGATGCAAAAATACTAACCCAGCAGGCAGAAAATTATTAGATCATTCGGTAGCAAATAATTACGAAATTTTTGCTCCAGGATCGCCAACTTGCTATCCAACGAATGGTGGCATGCCTGACATATTAGATATAGCTCTTACAAACATACCAGGTGCGCAGGTTATTTCAGAAAAATTAGATGAGCTTGACTCAGACCATTTTCCGGTACTAATTCAATTAACTTTTAATGCTCAATTTTGCGCAGCGATATTTAGCCGCACTTTTGGTATTCCCGACTGGGACAAATTTCGCGAAGACCTGGAATTAACTTTTACAGAAACTCCAGCGATAGACACAGCAGATGAGCTCGAAACTCACGTAAAACTTTTCACCGACACAATTACAGACGTGCGCAAAAAACACACGACAATCGTGAATAAAAGAGAATTTACGCGAATAAATTACCCAGATGTAGACATGCTAATCGTTTTAAAACGGCAGGCGCGCAACACTTATCAACGAACGAGAACACCGCAAGCTAGGACTGAATACAATCGCCTTAAAGCTCAAGTCTCGCGAAAACTTAAAGATTTAAAAATAGAAAAATACGGAAACTTAATAACAGAGTGCGCAACTCAACCTCGGCAAATGTGGCGGCTCACACGCAATTTACGAGGGAAAAATAAATTTATCTCCACACCGGCCATTGTTACAAACGCGGGCATTAAATATGACGCGATAGATAAAGCAAATGCTATAGCAGACATTTTTGAAAAACAATTTTCACCAAACGAGGACATAAACGAGCCTCAGTTTAATAGGACCACGACAGTAGCTGTTAATAACTATTTACAAATCGTTCCACAAGCCGAGCCGGAACTCGTAACAATTAAAGAGCTCTTAGAAGCTATTCACTCGCGACCAAAAAATAAAGCAGGCGGACCTGACGGAATAAATTTTGATACTTTAAAGAAATTATCATTTCAGGCTATACAATACTTTCTTAAAATAATAAATGCTATTTTTATTCTTAAATCCTACCCAGCGTCATGGAAACTAGCTAAAGTTATCACCATTCCGAAACCGGGAAAAAATGCGTCACTACCACAAAACAGGCGACCTATTAGCCTCCTAAATAGCATGAGTAAAATTTTCGAAAAAATTTTACTCAAACGACTTCAACACCATTCGGACGAACACGAAGTCATTCCAGATAACCAATTTGGTTTTAGAAGGGGCCACTCTACCTCTCACCCCCTAATTAAGCTCATTGAAGAGGCCACTGACGGTTTTAACTCACGAGCGAAATTCACTGTCGCAACGATGCTAGACGCGGAAAAAGCTTTCGACAAAGTTTGGATACCTGGCTTAATTCAAAAATTAATTACATTTAACTTTCCAGACACGTATATTCATCTGGTGGCCCACTATTTATGGCGTCGAAAATTTTTTGTATCAATAGAGGGGGCGAAATCATCCACTCGGGAGCTGACAGCAGGTGTGCCGCAGGGGTCCCCACTCTCACCCTTTTTCTATAATGTTTACACAGCCGACATCCCGCGGGAACATGCCCACGTGCAATTATATGCAGACGACACTGCAATAATATATCAATCCCCGAATTTGAAGTTTGCTTTAACCAAAGTTCAGAGGCAGCTTACCTCACTCGAACAATGGTACACTCGCTGGCGCATTAAAATAAATGGAGCCAAGTCCACAACTTTAATTTTAACTAAAAAATACACCGCCCCCGACCGCGAATTAAAAATTTTTAATCAAGCCATACCATTTGTTAAATCGGCTAGATATTTAGGTTTAACTCTAGATACCAGGCTCACCTGGAAAGTTCACACCACTAAGGTGACACAGTTTGCGCGAGGCACTTTGCGCAGCCTATACTCAATGTTTAAGGCCCCCCAATTTCCTAGAAAGAAAAAATTACAGCTGTATTTACAAATAGTTCGCCCACAATTATTATATGCTTGCGAAATCTGGGGCTATGCAGCAAAATGCCATATCGATAAAGTACAGGTCACTCAAAATAAATTTCTTAGAGCCATTGCAGATTGCGGCTGGTACACCAGCACACTAGAAGTACACCAGCTACTCAAAGTAGAATATGTAGAGGAATATATAAAACGGCAAAACAGGTCTTTTTATGGCCAGCTCCCTGAACATGCCAATACTTATATGAATTCACTTCCGGACTACGACCCAGCTGCACAGCGACAGTTTAAAAAACCGCGACTTGCCTAAGCCAGGTTATACTAGAATCCACACATCCCATGTACGCAGGGCAACTTAGCAAACATAGCAGACGTTTCTCTCTGGCCCCGATGTGCCTGTCTACGTCCTGCGGTGCAAATAATCAACATTGGACTAGCCAATGATTGACATGCCCAGGACTCGTAAATATTGCGTCAACACTACTTTTGGCCCAGTGGGGCTCTATTTTATTGCGTCAACACTACCTTTGTCCCAGCGGGGCTCTAATTATAAACCAGCGACAACTCGACCGCAGGCCCAAATTCCTTTAATTACCAAATCTTTCCTTCCCCCACCTCCTCCACTAGTCCTTGCTAGTTGTTTTCCCCAGCCATTATTAATTAATTTATAATGTAACTCTCATTTTCTTGCTAATTCGAAATGGTCCGAAGCATGCAGGTGTAGGTTTTGACCCATGCAGCGGTCCACTGCCTGTGTGTTAGGGCTGACTCCGTATGCCTGAAGGGCGAGACCCGCCTGGCAGGCTTCACCTCCAGTGCCGGCCGCGTTTCGGAAGGCATGGGTTTTTGAATTGCGATAAAAAAAAAAAAAAAAAAACACTGGACGAGGGCATCTCTCTGCTCGAACAATAATAGAATAGGATGACATTCATTTACTAATTTAACTCTCTATTTTTCAGGTTTAGACGACAACAGCCTGGGGGCTAACTACAGCAATACTGGTTTAGCCTAACTTTGACCGAACTATACTGGAACGCAATAGTTCGGTCCTTAAGGCGGCCAGGTGTTTACTAATCTATGTAATTTCTCCTAAACATCGGTAAACTTACACGATGATATGCCTGCTTGGTCAGCCGGGTATGTGCGGCCTTGGAGCTATACACTACACTCACACAACGAAATTAATTAGGCCATTTTTGCGCACACTCCACACGCCTCTAAATACAGACATCACGACACTCTCATGCATCAGTTAGCCAACTAACTGAGGGGAAAGGGTGACCTCCCCCCGCCTGACACCTACACTATTAAAAATAGAGCCAAGCAACATGCGACAGCTATTTTACTTCTTCTGGACCGTGAGCCACCTTTAATCTTAAAATCACACACATCGCGCCCCGCCGACGTTTCCAATGATTCGATCAAAGTGACGGGGTTGCACTATTTATATTGGCGACCACATAGCGAGTTATGGGAACGTAATAGTTCCCGGTATCGCTGTCACACGCTCCCGGCCGAGCATATGAGGAAACGGCGGCAGCCCCTTCTCAGTCGCACCTGTGTTTCCGTACCATGTGCGTCTCTGCCTGAGGACGGGAGCAGACAGCAGTTCCCGAAACGTCGCTTGTTTCTGTTTAGGTAAAACTATTGTATTTGTTTGTCTTTTCGTTTTGTCATGTTTTTTGTCTCGCTTCAACTGTTGTGCTGAATTATTTTGGGTTTCAATATTTTTGTGTTGTCATCATTTGTGGGGATTTTTTCGTTCTCTTAGTACATTTTTCTTTGGTTTTCTTTGTTTGCTGACCATATTCCTGTTTCGGAATATTTTGTGGTGTTCATATCCTTGTTGACAACAGCAATTGTTTGCTTAGTTTTGTGTGTTTTTTGTCTTTTTTTGAGTATTTTTATTTATTTTATTTATTAGTTTTTCTTCAACAGAAAAAGTTCTTAACAATGGCGTATGTCCAAAAACTTACATCAAGTCATGCACTCCCATTGCACAAATCTTTTAAAGATAACACAAAACAATATGGTTGTATTACGAATTTATTTTAAATAATATGAAATTAAACATCATATTAGATGCAAAATAATTAATGGTACTACCCCCTTAAGGGGCCCGTCTGTTCAGGTGTCTATTTGTGTTTGTGAGGCCGGTTGATAAGAGCGACGCTCGCTGGTGCTTCTAGCGTGGTGTCGCCTCTAAGCGCAAGGCTGTGAACTGGAGCGCAGTATTCTCGTCATCCATTGGATACAACTGTGAAATTTAAGCGGTGATCGTAACATTCTACGGCGTAGAATTGAAGGTAAAGGTGTAATGCAAGTCCCTTAAGCGCTTTGAAGAATCTGCACCGGTTGTTTTACGCTTGAAAATTACTCTGAAAACACGCCTATTTAGCCATTTTAACTCGTATAAAAATATAGTTTAAAAACTTAACCCGATATTAATTGTACTTTTTTGCCCTGAGCGAATTCTTAAATGCTTTTCGTAAACAGACCCCACTCGGATATCTTGAGTAGTTTTGTAATCGTGTTGTTTTTCCCGAAGCTCTGCGCACCGTGTGTGTGCCCGGGCAGACGTCTCGGCATTTTTGCAGGGATCTCAGTCCTGGCTTTGTGATGCGTTGTTCTTCCTTCTCTCTAATCCATCGCAGCAGACGTGACAAACTGTAGTAAACGACTTAACTGCCGTTGCTTTTTTTCGGACGCGAGGAGCGAGTTAGCATTTCTTTAGACACAGAAGTGCGCGAAGTGATTATCTTGTGTAGTAGTACATTAAGGAAATTATCCTCGTACAGCAGCCTTCTTTTTTTTTTTTTTGCGCTATTCACGGACATGCTATTCAGTCATTAGCTACGGTCTGGTGTTCCGTGAAGGTTAGGGTTTGCGGTGTACTCCAGTCTTCCTTGATCCGGTTGCCGACATCAAAACGAAGGTTACCGACTTCCTGACCGAGAAAAATATTTTGTGAACCGTTAATGCGAAAAGCGTTAAGTGGTTAGTCGGAAATTCCACAATATCAAATAGAAAAAAGTCCCTTAGAAATATTGCATTACCTTTGTGCCAATTCGATTGAGTAAAAGGTGCAATTCTTTGCCTTGCAGGACTCTTCAATTCAGAAGTAATAATCTTGTTAAAGACCCTGTAAATAAAGCACAACATAGTCTTGTAAAAAAAAACAACAGCTGATGAATAACGTAAGAGAATGAAGTACAGCCTACAGTGAATCGTTCAAAAATAAACATTTGCGATCAAATTAAAATTTACTTTTGTAGTTTATAGGTTACAAATTAAAAATAATTTCATTTTCATCAAAAATATGGAAAGAATTTCTGGTAATACTAAATTACGCATGTTATTATTATACTGTCTACACTTTCCCTGATTAAAACAACAACATACAATATCGCCCATTACAACCCATTTATTTTAAGAAATAACCCGATTGGGCAAACAACATTATTCAAAAGACTTTCTTTAATAGTTAAGTATCCCTCTGCCAGTTTTACATGTTAGTAAATGTGAATCTGATTTCTTTAAACAACTTTCAAGCATTAACAATTAATTCATAATTTTTTAACAGAAAACTATGAATGAATACAAGTAGACCAAAGATAAAACCAGACTGCACATCGTTTCGAAGAGCAAACAAGCGGTATTAATTCTATAGCCAGATGAAAAATGCCAACAAAATTACATTGATTAATTTTTTTCATTAATTCACAGGATGTCAGTGCGACCACAATAATAGTACTAAACCACAAAAAAGTATTAATGTGCACACGAATTCAGGTTTGTAAAGAACCAAAATTAATGTATTTCACTTGTACACGGTGTAAAAGGTTTGTTTTAGTTAAAATTGTGATATTTTAAAATATATCTTAGAGTAAGGAAAATATAGATTAATATCATAGCAAAGAAAAATATACTGACAATACTGTCGTGAACTAAGCTGCACCAAGTAAAACACGACTTCAATATTGAACCAGTAAATTTTTGTTTTTGAAAATGCGACGGTAAATATAGTGTTTAGCTGTTAAAATTGCTGGTGTTTGTTCATAGCTTTTAGATTTTTGTTTTGGTATGATAGTGAGGGAATTTCATTTAGGTTCTATTCCATCCTTCACAAAGAAAGCGTGAGTTAGTAAACTCATACATTGAACATGCATGATTAAAGTAACTTATCTTCGTGGTAATTAGTGTCTACTTACGGGTCGTTTGGTTTCAGACTCCCCATCCCACAGGTGAAAGATTTTATATGTTGGCAGGAAATTACCATACATACATTTCCATCAGACTGATACCGCAAAGTTAATTTTATAAATTACTAGCTGCAGTACCCGGCGTTGCCCGGGCTGAACACAGGGTGAAGGGGACCTTGTTCGAAATCAGATGTAGTTAGTAATTGTCTTCTTAATTTGAATGTCAAGTGTGCAAAATAATTTATATCACTTTCAGATCCCGACAGACGTTGTTCTGTCAGTGTATAGTTATTTACCTGTATATATCGAAAAAAAATTGGTGGTCTGTATGTAAAAATAACAGATTACTAATATTGAAAAGATTCCATTATCTAGCTAATGCTCGGCATGCATTGCAATGCCTCATTCAGGTTTGTTTTGTAATATGTTTGAAGTAGTTACATATATAAGTAGTATATAATAGCCAGAGCTGGCACAGGATTCAGGTTGTGGAGCCTGTGGAGCCGACCGCCATCTTGGATTGTGACGTCACGGCGGCCATTTTTGACTCAAAATTCCTCAAAATTCCTCAAAATTGACTCAGAATGACTCAAAATTTCCCGTTTTAAGAAAAGAATTCCCGTTTTCGAGGGAAAAATTCCCGATCCGAGGGAAAATTTCCCGTTTTAGTCCTCAAAAATTCCAGCAGTTAGAAATGTCCCCATAGTGGCTTAAATTCCCCCAAGGTCATGCCGCTCTAAGCCACTTGTGGGGAGCTTTGACCTTGACCTTGACCCCGGCGGACATTTTGGATCCGCCATCTTGGATCCGCCATCTTAGATGACGTCATATTGTTTTCTCGAACTTTCCGTCATCTTGGATCCGACATTTTGTATGATGACGTCACCGTTGCAATTTCCGTTACGCCCGCCATCTTTAACTTTTTTATTTATTATCCGATTTTAATGAAAAAAATTTTAAAATTTATAAAAAAATCAATTAATAAAATTTTAATATATATTTTTTTTAAAAACATACATTAACAACACGGAGCTCAGAGTCCTCGGTTCGAACTCGACGAGGTCAAAAAAAAATGGTGACAGGCTCCTTCCTCAATGGTGGCTGCTGGCAGACTGACTTACCCCCACCACTCATGTCAAAGTATACATATCTTCACCTAGTATGACATCATGTCCGCCATCTTGAAAATCCGGAATTTTTATGTTAGAAAACCGGGATAAAATTTAAAATCATTAAAAAATTAACTAATCAAATTAAATAATAAAAAATTAATAACATTTTACTTATAAACCACTGCTGCACATATCGTTATGGTCGCCATCTTGGATTATATAATTGCAGCATGTTTCGTTATGTCCGCCATCATGGTTGAGTACGATGTCGTCGTTACACTTTATGTTATGTCCGCCATATTGGATCCTATTACTGTTGCATGTTTCGTTACGGCAGCCATCTTGGAATCGTATAATTATTTAGGTAGAAATTCGGGTAAAATTCCAAAATTCATTAAATAAATTTGCAAGCAATATACTGATTGATCCGGTCAGTTGCTGTCCCTAGTTCGATACTTGATCGATTCAATATAGTTTAATTTTATGTAAAAATACTAATTACAATAAACCATGTTCAAAATTCTTAAAGACTTTAAATCCTGTACTACCATCATCCTATAAGCCGTTAAGATCACCGCCTTGGAAATTCGTATTTATTGACTTATTAATTCGGGAAAAAGTTCAAAATTAACTAAATAAATTTACAACCAATAAAATGATTAGTTAGATCGACTTAGGTCCTTGGTACGATTCGGAATGAAGATAAAAAAATTAAATATAACAACAATATAACATAATAGTGTCAGGTTCAGAAAAAAATAAACACAAGTTCTTTCACAAAATAAATTTTATTACATAATATATATTCTACTACACGATTACTTACGAAAGCCAGGAATCTTATAAACATTTAGGTCCGCATAGGCGTGAAATGACTAATTCTTAGCTCCAATCGGCTTATACTAGAAAGAGTCCAACCAGAACCTTTACTGACATAGTTCTTCTCTTCTTGATATAGTTTCTGGATACCGTTTTTAACAGTTTGCTTCACATCGTCAGAACTGTAAATTACTGCAGCTGATGTCTTGAATGCACACTTCTTCACTTCGGCTTCAAATGGATACGGCTTTCCATATATACAGTCCAACCACAAGTTGTATTTTAATGGACCGTTTGTTGCTACGTCATCAGTAAGCTGATTGATTATGTCCTGTCTGATATCATCAAGAAAAGTACAAATGTCTTTCATCTCACCTAACGTATTTAAATAATAGTAATCTTTCAATGTTCCACGAAATGCAGACTGCGCCAAGTAGAACCCATTATCATTCACTTGTAATGCGCCGAACACAGTCTTAGGTTTATTTTCATGTCCAGACGTTATAGCAATAGGTTGCTGCACATCAGTTTTCTTGCTTGTACGCTTACGAGTCTCCAATCTAAAGCGAGGAGTCGAAATTTCTACAGGTAAGTCTTCAGCAGACACACGAACTTCTCCTTTACATTTTTTCACATGTCGTCGCAAACTATCAATACGTGTAAACCATTCATGACACCCATCACAACGAAACTTTATACGGGATGGATTCTTCTTACATTTACTCCGTTCATGTCTTCGTGCATCATGAGAAAATGCGAACGACATATCACAGTAGCTGCAAGGATACCGGGATGATGAAGTTGAGCCTTTCAGACCCGATCCAGATACTTGCGTTGCCGCAGTTGTGCCATCTCCAAGCATACTCTTATGAACATCAATGCATCGTTGTTGCACCGAAACCTTTACTTTATGACGCGCAGCAGGTCCTCTACATGTCTTCAAGTGTCTTTTCAACTTATCTTGCCTTGCAAATTGCTTGCGACATTGGTTACAGCTAAACATTTTGCGAGGAGGATTCTTAACACATTCTCTCTTCTCGTGGCGTCGAGCATTGCTGTTGTTTGAGAAAATCTTGTCACAGTAACAGCACCGATGTTCGTTAGTCGATCTTGAATCACCAGTCATTGAAGTTTCCATCGAGGACGAAACGAAGTTCGTAGAGTTTTCCTGTGTAGCCAGCACCACAGGAATTAATGTCTCTCCTGCTGACGGTATCGCGACTGTTGAAGTCTCCTCTTGTGATGACGTCGTCGTTGCCGACGGGATCTGCACCTTCTCCGCCATAGCTGACGTTAGGGTTTCCGTAGTCGATGGTACAACATCCATCAAGTTCGACGTTTTAGATGGTAAAGATGCCATCGAGTTCACAAGAACAGGTAATTACACGTCTTATGCACCAGAAGAATCAAACTAGGTGATCCTCACACCGTCGTCGTCGCCAGTAACAAACTGAGCAACCTGCTGTCTAGGACTCGCTTATATACATGCACCGGTTGGAATAATACGCTAGTCAAATCAAGAACCAATTACTATAATACTCGAGTCAAAACACCATTGAAAGAAGAAGCGCACCAAAATAAGGTGACACTTTTGGAAGAAAATTCGACAAATGAAATGAACACGCAATGCACGCACTTGAAGCTTTCATCTCAAGGTATCATTTAAATTTCATTCAAGCGAAGTATCAAGCCAATGACACATCATATTAACATCATATTGGTCATACTATCCTCAAAATTTCACAGTCTTATAAATCACATCAGTTATACGACTTATAGTTTATAACACACATCATTTCAGCCATTGTTCTTTAACAAATTCGAATTTAAAAATGTAAAATGTAAGTACTTGTTAAATTGAAGAACCAGGTACGTAAATATCTTATATATACTTTATGGACACTGTAGGCACAAAAACCCTGAAAGTAAATATGTAAGAATGATATTTAATAAAACTAATATTAAATTGTATATTTATTTCCAATAATATACATCTGATCAAAAAAAGCAGGTTTTATTCTATAAACCCTGCATTTCGTAGATCATGTTTCTTTGAGGATGTATAAATTTTCAACAATTTGCGAACCAAGTAGAAGTTTTAGCCTATTCTCCAATCATTTGGATTGACTCTCGATGAACAATTTGGTCTCGCGTGCTAAGGCTTCCATCTTTTCTATATTAATAATATTATTTGTCTTAAAATCTCCGCGTCCGTGTCACTATCACAGATGTAAATCATCATCATAGCTGTCATCAATATTATCATGAGCTGCATCAATATCACTCATTTTATGATATCGTTTCCACATTTCAGTTGTCAGTGATTAACCACAATCTATGATCTTGTGAGCTCCATTCTCATTTTCTGTAAAAGCCTATGAGGCCAGTTTTATTATTTAATCCTTCAACCCATCATCACAAACACAATTAAATCATCTTAGTATATAGAAGAAAAAATCATCAAAGTTCCTTTCATTTAATCTTGGGAACCGCATCATCCCTTCCACCTATAGTGTAGTTTCTTGAGCCTAAGAGTCTTTCATTATATATACCATGCAGTGTTCTTCAAGAGATGTGGTATACTAACAGTTCTACATACAAATCCATCCTATCAATAATTTGTTTACACATAAAAAAACCTTCACGCTATTTTTACATGTTTTATTAAATTATCACTTCGACTAAAATAATTACCACACATAGTAATTTCTACAAAGGACACATTGTCCAAGACATTTTATCCATCATCTGTCTGAAAACAACCATGTCCCATCTATATCACAAAGTAAACGAGGGTTAGTGGAGATAGGTCAAACAAGTGCTAGTCACTCATAGGGTAAGAACCATGTGTTCGATACCTATCTCAGTCAATGTAGCATCTATGTATTTTTCTTACCCCAAATAGAAAAATATGTTCCAATGCATTAGAATTTAAACTTATTCACGTGCGACTAGTCAAAAGTACATAAACTCAAGCACGTCAACCACAAAATAAAAATTCTCAACGATAGAGACAGAGACTACACGATCGAGACACGCCTACCGTCACCCGCAAATGAACATTGACCCCTCGCGCGGGAGTTGCAAGCTAGCAGAATGCTGCGACACTCATATGTTTTGCTCAAGACATGCATACATCACGTCGCTAGCCTTCCAACTCAGTACACGTAAAACTCCAGTGAAATCGTAATCCAGCATACGTAAAGTACTTGCTGGAACCACTTCAAAGTATACATCACTGAACCAGAGCAGAAAATTAGCTTACACATGTATAACTCGCTACCAACAAAAAAAAATTTGTAGCACATATCGACCATCAAAACACGAAGTGGCGTAACTGCAAAAATGCCGATGTTGAGATATACTGGCTACAGACATATCTTTACGTGGTCTATCATGTCACGAAGTGGCGTAACTTAATTCCCAAAGGTTTTGAAGATATAATGCTTTTTCATTTCGTCGTAAGTGTTTTGGAGACTATTCAGCAAAACACGTACTGACTTAAGTTAACTTACGCCTGTTCGTGTTTTCCGAAAAAAAAAATTGTTGACTATTTCTCGTTTTACACGAAGTGGCGTAATTACATGTGGGGCGGTCGGAAAATGCAACCTAATTGTTTTGTTGCACAAAGATGGGAATAGAGGGAAAACACCGGAAGGAAGACTGATACCGCAATACCGCACTATCTATATACTGATCTGCACCACTATCTGCTCGTCTGTCCATCACAGCACATGCTTTAGATGTAGAGCCCAGGTAAGCATTTTGTTAAAATATTACTTATTAGGCCTACAACCATAACTAACCCTTAACCACAGACGTGAAACTTTTGTGCGTATATACAGGCGTGAGGTCCCACACTGCAAATAATGCTGACACTAACACAGACGTGAAGTCAGGTGTCAGATAACCACTTATCGCTCCGGCGGCAGAGAGAAGACTGAATGGTAGGAAGGTACTGAAGATCATGTGTCCACGAGGTTACTGGTTACTGATGGCAGAGGGCGTCAGAACGCTGTGTGGTCCCGGGGACCTCATGTCTGTGGTTAAGGGTTAATAAATTAGTCTGCATATAATTTGTACATCAAGAACACTTATGTTCACCTTTAAATGCATTGTTTGATAAACTGTTTATTAGTGAATTATTACTGCAGGTAAAATTAACTCTAGGCTATTTTGAAGTGGACGTTACAACATACATTGCAAGTTTAATTTTGTATATTTACAATACATTACTTATTGTATCTTACAGATCGACGCTGGAGTTTGCATGCAAGTAAGAAGTGGACTAAAAGAAGATGGACGCTTTAGTGAAGTGGACTGACGGCACCCGGAACGTGGTGAGATTAACTGATTTAATTCCAGTTGATAAGGGCAATGCTTTTAAAAAAGGCTCCAAAGTTAAAATGCTTTACAATAAAACATTTTATTTCGGAACAATAATATTGTTAGAAAACAGTGATTCAGATAGCATGTCTGATGAAGACGAACAGGCATTGGCCGAATTTGTGCCTCTTTCCCGCCTTAAGAGCAATAACAGAGATACCGAAGCTGATCACAACCCCAACACTTCATTTGGAAATACAGATATAGCCTCTAATGTAGACTTAAATTGTTTTGGTAGTGAACCCGATGACAGCGACGCGGATCCAGATTTTACAGAACTGTGCGAATTAAAAAAATGTAAACTAGTAGGTGTTCAAACATGTTGTTGTGGATTGCTTGTTTGCAAATCCCACTGGTCAAAAAATGAATGTGACCATATTGTTTTAACTGATAGCAGCGATGAAAGATTCATTGCTAAATCTCCAAAGAAGAAAAAGAAGAAACCCCAACCTAAGTTTGCAGAAAAGAATAATATTGATAATACAGATCCCATGCATTCTACATGTACTTCCAACGGTTGTAACTTAGAGATTTTTGCAGCTTGTGTGAGATGTCTTGAGTTACTATGCTTTAGACATTTTGAGGAAAGTGATGAGTGCAAAAACCATACAGATAATTTAGAAAAATTGGAAACGCTCATCGAAGAGCCAAGAGAGCCAGAAGATTTTGTTACAGAAGGGTCTGCACGAGAATTTCCCTTAGAAAAACGGTACAAAATAAATAGACAGAAAGAAAGAAAACAAAGGAGAAACACTGGTCACGGCTATACACAAGAAAAGTCTTACAATTTAGTTGCTCCAAGAGAAATTAAAGACCGTTGCATTGGTAGATTCTGTGAGAAAACCAAGAAGTCTTGTAGTAAATTTACAGATGAAGACAGACAAAATATTTTCAAGTCGTACTATGCTATGGGTAGTCTTCAATTACAACGAGAGTTCATTGCAAGACACATAGTGTCAGGGGCAACAAAACGCAAAACTACAGTTGGCGACAGTCGTAGAGCACAGTCAAAACAGTATTTTTTAACATTAAAAAATGAAAAAGAAGCAGTGTGCAAAAAGTTTTTTCTTAATACTCTTAGTATTAGTGAACGAACAGCAAGAACAGCTGTTGGAAAAGTAGCAGAGACAGGTGTTTTAGAACCAGAAAAGCGTGGAGGAAGACAGGAAACCCTAGCAGCTAGAGATGCAGATATTCGTAAGCGAATGACCGATCACATCAACAGATTTCCAAGAGTAGAAGCGCATTACTGCAGGGCTAATACAACCAGAGAATTTCTACATGATGATTTGAATATTAAAAAAATGTTTAACCTTTACCAAAGTGAAGATCCCAACGCCAACAAGGGCAGCATCGGGTTATACAGACTTATTTTTAGAAGTTTAAATTTAAGTTTTCATCATCGTAAAAAAGATATGTGTACTCTCTGTATGACTTACAAGACAGGCGATGGAGACACAAAGGACAGAATTAAACAGAGGTATGACCAACACATTGCGGAAAAAACAAAAGTTAGAGCAATAAAGGAAAGGTGTAAAGCAGCAGCAATTGAAAACAAAACTAATGTTTGTTTAGTATTTGACCTTCAGCAAGTAATCTTCTTGCCGAAAACCAACGAGAGCGCCGTATTTTATAAAAGACGCTTATCAGTGTACAACTTTACAATATACGACTTGGGAACCAAGGACTGTCATTGTTTTACTTGGAATGAGTCAATAAGTAAAAGAGGTTCATCTGAAATTGCTTCTTGCATATTCCTCATGCTTAAGGAGCATGATAAAAACAACGTAGGCAAAAAAGTGACTTTGTTTGCTGATGGCTGTTCTGGCCAGAACAAAAATAGTATTCTGCCTGCAATGTTCCTTTACTTTTTGTTCAATAGCTCTAACATTTCTGAAATTAGTTTGAGATTTTTTGAACCTTACCATGGTCAAAATGAAGGTGATGCTGCTCACAGTGCGATTGGCCATGCCATAAATCAAGCAGGCGATCTGTTTGTTCCTTCCCAGCTGGTACCAATAATTAAACTCGCCAGAAGGGCGCATCCTTACATAGTCCATCAAATGGAAACAAGGGACTTTTTGGACTTTAAAAGACTCTCCAAAGAACTGCGCATTCTCACCATTCGAGAGGATAACGAAAAAGGACAACCCATAAATTGGCCTAACATGGTAGAGTATGCTTTTAAGAAAGACCATCCTACAACAGTTTTTTTCAAGAACAGCCATCTTGATGAAACGTACAGGTCATTTACTTTAAAACGTGATGCTGACAAGAACCTGAAGATGCCCCTAGATCGTCTCAACGTTCTACCGCAGGCTATAACAAAAGAAAAGTTCAAGGATCTGATATCACTTTGCGAAGGACCTACTCCCGTTGTAAGGGCTGCAGAGTTTCAGAACTATTACAGGTCCTTACCTAATTAATTTTTCAAAGATTGTTGTCTAGAAGAGATGAAACTTGAATATCGTTATTAGTGTTTCTTCTTTGTTATTGATATTTTATCAATCAATATTATTTAGTTAAGATAAGTTTTTTTATCATTTTGTATGGTTTTTAAAGCTAAACAGTACTGTTTTTATTGAAATTGACATCAGGTTATTTTATTTTACTTTTTTTTAAAACAAATTTTTTATTTTATGAAACCAACAAAGTTGAGTATCACTAAGTGGATATTGTAGTTCTGATAATAATTATTTTGCCTAGTTTTTGTTGTTTAGAAATTTTTGTTTAAGAGTGTAGATTTTTCAATGTATACATGTTAGTTTCACTATAGTAAAAATTTTTATGTAAGCAGTTTTCAAACCTCTACTTTTTTAAAACCATAACATATTATGTGAAGCTACTCGATTAAAATTTTTTTTTAATAATACACTGTGTGAAGAAGGCCCAATAATTAATGCTGAGTGATTGAGTTATTTACTGCTAATATGATATACTTTCCTAATAACCTTTAGTGTTTGTACTAACAAACGATTTGTATTGTTATAAGTAATAAAACTTGAACATTTTTCATTATTTAAATGTTTTATTTCGCGGCGTAACTCTGCAATGAATGAAAACAACAAAACACGAAGTGGCGTAACTACAACATTTTTTATATTTTATTATAAATCTTAAAATATAAATTTGTAATAAATAAAGTAATTATAGGTAACCCAAGTCAGACATCTTAAATATATATAAAAAATTAAATGAAGGGTTTTCTAGTTTGGGATTGTGCGGTATAGCACTTCAAACATAGGTGCTTTTCTTATTTTTGCTCTCCTGAAAAGTTGGCATTTTACAGATACGCCACTTCGTGTTTTGATGGTCGATATACGAGAGGAGTCGAACCCTACATACCATACTGTGAAAGTCGATACTCCGATAATTATAAGCGGCAAAATATTTTAAATCAAGACCCCGGCCAGTATATATTATTTTTTTCATGTTTTAAAAATTCATGTTAGTAATCAGCAACGAAGGAGTGAGTAACTTGGACGAAGAATCGTTTACCAAGTATCCGGAATCTTACTGATACAACCCATCCAGTGCACCAGCTTACTCCGAAGTGTGCGCAATTGATTAACATTATTCAATTTTTTAATATCACGTCCGCAGTGTTCACCAATATATGACAGGTTACGATTTAAGACCATACATTTCCCTCAAGTCTGATAGTTTTATTTCGGGTAGTAATAAATTATTTCTCTGAAAAAATCAATCAAGTTCCTATCAGATTTTCTCTAATGTTACGGTATTACCTGTACCTGCACATTACCAAAACATCTCCCATAAAAAATCTTAAGAATGCAGATGGCATACTCACACAAAAATAATTTTAACAAAAAAAAAACCAGTCTTCAGCATTATTGATAAAAAAATAATACACACAAACAAGACAAAACGGACATTTCAAATCCGACATAAATTACGTGACACATATAGTTTATTGCATTAAGATAAACGATGTAGGTTAGGGAAAAATATATAAAAAATTCTTTAATTCTATAATTTATTTAAAATTTTACATTTATACACATTAAAATCTGACACTGTATATATTTTTTAAATTTCTCAGTTCATGCGACATTCAATATTATTAAAATAAATTCTTATAGTTCGTATTAGGAGTGAAAAAATACAAATAATTCATACATATCACGTTACATCAGATCAGGAGTGTAACACCTTAGAGGGCCAGAAATTATGCTAGAAACCCGTCTTTACAAAATTGATAATGTTTTTTTTTTTTTTTCAAGTAAAATTTTCGTGTAACCTGTACACCGCACTTCTCACACATAAATTTTACACGGTCAAGATTTCTTCTGCAGCCATGCCTTTCATGGATGCGTGTACTTCGTACTCGTTCAAAACGTTTACCACAGTAGTGGCACTGATAGAGATACTTATCGCAATTACCATCGCTTCCCCGATGTACAACTTGCAAATGAACTTTGCTTTTACAATGCCTAATCAAATTACTTTTGTTTGTGAAATGTACACCACATGGCTCACACGGAAATGTCAAACGATTAACGTTTCTTCTACAGACATGATTTTCATGTCTTCTTGCATGTTGTCGGTATTTAAAACTTTTGCTACAGTACGTACACAGATGTCTCGTCGTTAGACCGTTAGTCACCGACGGCTCGGAAAGTATATTACTTTCAATGTGCACTGCTGTTGTAGGCGACGAAGTCCCGTATGTTGCATGAGCTGGAGATTTCCCAGTCGACATTGACAGATCATCTGTACTGGATGCCAAAGAATCAGAAGTATACACGACTGATGCAGAAGCTGGGAATTGCTCACAAAATGTTTTATTTACGAAATGCGGTGTATTTGCAGGTATCGGAGTCTCCTCTGCGTTCGATAATGAACACATTGAAGTCTCTTGGAGTGAAGAGACAGTAGATACAGCCATACATCGGGATCTCTGGAGATGGTAGCTTCGTTACCATCGGAATCTCTGGAGCTTCCCTCATCGTTGTCATAGGGATCTGCTTCGTCATCATCGCCTCCGTCGTCAGGGACCCCGGTGAAGACGTGAGACCCTCCGTCAAGATCTCTGCAGTCGTTGACCCCGCTACCATTAGGATTTGTACCGATTTCAACGTTGCTACCATTGAGTTCGGATACACACCAATATTCATATACCAGACTTATATACAGCCAAACACTCGCTTAAATAACAGTGTCCGCTTGTATAACATGCAAGTCAATTCATCATCCATTGTTATTACTTAAAAAAATTAGGAATTTCAAGGAATAAGAATTTAAATTATATATACAAACAACTAATCACACATCCTACATACATGGTTCATTTAGACCTACAAGAGGAGCAAGAGTCTGTTATCAATGGAACTTTCACAACCCAAACAAAATTTAAAATACTCAAATGTAAATTTTATTATGTACAGCTACTCATAACATCCAACTGACTCCAAATGACTACAACACATGAATAAAATAATTTATACGATACCAGGCTAGGTCCAAAGTCAATTTTTTTGTACCTCTCATCTACAGTTCAGGGGAGCTTCAGTGCTGATATAGCTACAGCCAAGACATGCTCAGTACCATACATCTTCAAAGCCTTCAAAGTCGATCCTTGTTAAGCCTTACGACAAAAGTCTCCGAAACAAGAGTCCTACTCTATAATTTTACTAGACATTTTTAAGCTTTTCATAGCACACATCGATAAAAATCTTCGTAAATAACCCAAAATATTATTAGACCACTAGCATTTGATTTATGCACATACTGTGGGTCACCAGCGTATTCATCAACACATGACCATTCTACATTAAGCTCCCCACTTACTTCCATCAGTCTACTAGGCTCCACGCAGCACACATAAACTAAAAGAAGTCAATTAACCACCTATTATTTATTTACATTCGAATATTTAACAGCATACCGTCGACTAGTAAAATAATCCTGTCAGTGAACATATCAGCAAAGTCTACATTTATATAGAACCAGGAATCCATTGAACATTCAGAACCTAGCTACACATACACAGTGCTGGATGCAAGTTAATTCTACACTTATTTATCATCACTGACACTCATATTACATCATAGGCACTTGAGTCAACACTCATTTTCCATCATTAACATACACACAAATGCAAATTAACCACCATCGACACTCAATGCAACCAACCACTTTCCATAATCTAATCTCAATTCGGCACTCATTTTCCAACATCGACACTCAATTCAACACTCATTTTCCATCATCGACACTCAATTCAACACTTACTTTCCATCATCAGCACTCAGTTTCCTTCATCGACACTCAATTCAACACTCATTTTCCATAGTCGACACTCAAATCATCACTCATTTTCCATAGTCGACACTCAATTCGACACTCATTTCCCATAATCGACACTCAATTCAACACTCATTTTCCATAATCGACACTCAATTCAACACTCATTTTCCATAGTCGACACTCAATTCGACACTCATTTTCCATAATCGACACTCAATACGACACTCAATTTCCATCATCGTCACCCAATTCGACACTCATTTTCCATCATCGACACTCAATTAAACACACATTTTCCATCAACTACACTCAATTCAACACTCACTTTCCATCATAGACACTCAATTTGACACTCAATTTCCATCATCGACACTCAATTCGACACTCATTTTCCATCGATGACACTCAATTCAACACTCATTTTCCGTCATCGATACTTAATTCTACATACTCCTTCCTTCTTCGACACTCATCTTCCATCATCTACATACAGTCAAATGGAAACTTTCCACACACACACACACACACACACACAGATATATATAAATATATTCATACTCAACTCAATTCTTTAAAGTAGCATACACATGAACTTTATTAAGGCATGAATAACGACACATTTTAATAACAATTTTCAAAATTACATTTATATCAAAAATACAAAAGTATGAAAATTTATCAGTCAATAAACATTACTAACTTATTATATATATCCTGAAATTCTAAGTTCATCAAGAATAGTCCACGTTTCTTTGATAACTGATACAATTTCGTCATCTTGCGAAACAAGTAAAAGTCGCAACCTGTTCACCAACACGTTCGGGTCTTTCATCGATGTATAATCAATTTCACTTGATGACACCATCTTCTTCGAATGTTTGCTGAACATATTCTGAAAATCGTTGTAATAATGATTATGATAATTTGTATCATCATCATCATCGATGCTGTCCACATCTTTATTAAACACACTGACATCTTCATCTTGCATATCCCAGTATTTCGAATTTTTTGACATTGGAGTGCCAACATTGGCAACAAGCTTACTTGCTAATTTTCCAAAAAAATATTCCAAAGTCCGTGGAAGTCTACTATAAGACGCCTTGTCACTTTTTCTGGAGATGTTACTTTCATTATCTTCTACCTTACTTATATCTCCAACACCATTTAAGCTATAACCTTTCTCAAGACCTGGAGAGATTTTAACACAATCGCTTTTAAGACTAAGTCGATCAATTTCATTGTAAGACATACTGTCCCCGAGCATATCGTCTCTATCTTCGTACTTTATCTCCTGAACGAGCTTGGCTTTACAAGTTTTATAGTGTCTTTTTAAATTCTCTCTTCGTGTCATCCGCCTACCACACTTGCCACAACTTAGTATTTGATGGAATGGACTTTTAACTCAATCGGTCTTTTCATGTCTACGAGCATTATAGCTTTTATCAAAGTATTTGCTACAGTATGTACAATGTCCTTCAGATCGAGATCGATATTTGAGTTTATCGTACCTTCACTAGACTGTATGTACTCCATAATGTTTGAATAGCCACTAAAAGTATTATTTAGGTACTTCGTATTTTTATGTATGCACATTCATCAATTATTTACGAAAAAAGATTTTTTTTTCTCATTTTGACTAAAAAAACACATGTTCCACGTAGTTTTACTACCCACCTTCATATTTCCTCATATGTTATGTTGTAAAAGCAACCAGAGTTGGTTGTAGGTTACGGAATGCTCACTCACGATCTCTTGAAAAAGGTGTGCCTCCCTAGATCTCAAGAGGAAGAACATTGACCTTATTTAAAAATTAGTGAATAATATCATGGCCTAGCAAGAATCAAAAGATAATCTATTCACATATTAGCAACCATCATGTATCAGTTGTCTGTATATGCAGTCTCTGTTGTCTGTATAAGTAGACAATGTTTTGTGTGGGATGTGGGATGCTCCCTAACGATCGCAACAGAAGGAGGGCTTCGCTAGAACTCAAGGGGAAGGGAAATCTTCGTGTGTGATAGCTTTTCCCATTTGTTTCAAGGCATAGTAATCGTCTGATTAATGAACTTTGGTTTTTGTGTGATTTCCACCTGTTAAAATTATTTTTTAAGTGTTGATTTGATAATATGACTTCGGAAATTTATACGAAACTCTGAATAAAATTATCCTGTCTTAGACACCAAGGACAATACAGTTTGTCTTTCATGTTAATGCTTCTCAGCTGTCTCAAAGCATATTATTTGTCTGAGTAAAGTTATTATTTTTTTAAATCCACCTGATAACAATATTGTAAGTGCTGATTTATTGACAGAATTTCACTGATTAAATGTAACTCTGAATAGAAATGACATGACTCAGTAAGTAAAAAATACTTCATGCAGAGATAGATCTCTCACAAATAATCAGGAGCACTCGGCGAAAAACATCAGATGTCTAGCCAGGAATAATCAGAATCACTTGGAGAAAGCCATCAATATAATATCAAGATTAATCAGAAGCACTCGGAGAAATCCATCAGATGTCTTGTTAGGTATAATCAGAAGCACACGGAGAAAACCACCATAATATTGTC